>NC_088809.1:7172703-7317703 GCF_011386835.1 Chrysemys picta bellii | reverse complement strand
GTGCTCCTAAATCCCTTGGGAAATTTTGAAAATTCCACCCTCTCTCTCTCTCCATTGTTCTTCATGACATGGCACATCTCTGAATCTAGAGCCGAGTGTTCCCTTTGTCCCACACAAACCTGGCACTGCCTCACTTCTATTGCTGTAAATATTCAGCGCTCGAAATGACGAGCCACGAAACTGGGGTGATGGGACCTCTCTGTACGCTGGAGAAGTGACTCCTGTGTTATTTTTCCTGCCCTGACCTTTGGGCACTGGCCGGCTGAAAAGTTCAAGCCTCACTTTGCCGTTCACCTGGAGGATCCCTTTTGCTCCAAAGAGCTTCAAAGGCTGCCAAAAGCGAGAAAGCCGATTCTAATCACTCCTCCTGCTCAGCGGGAACTCAGCCAGTTCATTAACAGAACTGTGTTCATTGTTTTGTCTTCACTTAAACAGATACAATATTTCTACTGTACTCAACACAAAACGCAGCTCAGCTGCTCTTGCTACACAGACATGCACCAAGGGCCCCACTGGCAAATTTGGCGGACAGATTTTTTTTTTTTTTTGGAGAACAGATAAATATTCTGGATATCGAAATGAGCCTTTTCCCTAGGAACTGTTGGAAAGAAAAACAAGACAAACCCACACATTGGGCCAGACCCTCATCTGATATAAAGCAGTGTCACTCCAATGAAGCAATTGGAACTGCACCCATGCCAACAAACTGGCCTATTCATCCAGGCAAAATGCTGGCCTAAAGAAATGGAGAACACACTAAGAAAAGCCATGATGCAAAATGCTTTATTATTAAACATCTGTATTGTGGTAGCGCCCAGGAGCCCCAGTTGTGGACCAAGCCCATGCATTGTGTTGGGCACTGCACAAACACACACAGATCAAAAAGACATGCCCTGCAATCTTACAGTCTTAAGTAGAAACAAGAGCTTGAATCGAACGCCAGGGCCCTGCTCAGCAAAGTACTTTAATGGGGCTACTCACTGTGCTTTAAGTTAGGCAATGCTTAAGTATCCTGGTGAATCAGGGTTTAAGTCTCTTTCCTCTGCATCTCTTTCTCTCCACCCGTCTCTTTTGGAAGGATTTTGCTGGGAAAGTTTCATATTCTTAATCTGAATTATTTTTTTTTCATTTCTAGGCAAAAGGTGAAATTGTGAGGGGTTTGTTTCTCAGGGTGCCATTCTTTAAAAACCATGTTATTTCTAACTTCTAGGGGTTTTGGAAGGGCTGGGGGTGAGTTTTGTACAGTTTGTTCATCTTGAGGAATCTCTTTACCTTCTTCTATTCTTCCATCTCTGCCTGGTCTTCAAGATATGCTAATCAGTGTGTAAGTATATCCTTTCAAATAATTATCATATATTATACTCTACTCATCTCTGTATAATTTCCTCATATGCATAATCGTATTTGACTTCCTTATGAATGTAAAAACCATCTTACCTTGGGCAAGTTAATCTTCATTGATTGAATATCAAATTCATTTGAATGTGTTAGCAAAGCCTCTTTTTTTTTCTCCCCTTGAACAGCAGAAAACTGGAGAGAGACATACAACTGCTATTCTGCCACTGAAGAATATTTTGTGTTTATTTTGTCTTTACTTCTCATTTTGCTTTTGAATTCCCTTTCTTCTTGACCCATTTTCTCTCTCTCTTTTTCTTCCTTTAAATAAAAATTAAAAAACCATCAACAATGCTTGCTTTATTTAAATGTTTCTTTCAGTTTGCGCTTTTGAGAACCAGAGTTCTCAGAACCTTTATAAATAACGAACTTCAAAAAAGGGGGAGCCAAGCCAGAATTCTTTGAAAAATGAATCAATCCAGGAAATGCCAGTGTGGGAAATTAGTCTGTCTACAGACAAAAGTGTTAGTAGATTTCAGTAGCAACAAGCCTTGTATATAAAATACTCTCTCTGTTCTTCTTAGAGGCTGTATTTAAGAATCCTGCTTCACTAAGGTGAGTGTAATAAATTCATAATCTTTCTCCCCCAAAAGGGGTGGAATATGGATATAGCAACAGACCAGGATGGATATTAACAGGCTTATGTGGGCACTGCCATATAGGAAAACAATTCCCCCAACTGGGCTGAGTGTTGTACTTATTCCCATAAGCAAAAAGGTTCAAAACCAACAAGTTGCTTTTGCTTTAACAATGCAAGATCTTTATGGGCTCTGATCCTGCACTTCCATCTAACCAGGATTGAGAGCTTCATGGCATCTGTTTTATAAACAGGCTGGTTGGGGTCTTCTTGTGTGCCCCTCTGTTGGCTGCCTGCTTTGTGCAGGCAAGTTTTTAAAGGTCCTTAATTCGTGCCATTCAGCAGCAAAACTAATGCCTCCCTCCAGTCCCCACCCTAAAAAATAAAGGGTGACATCCTGGGCCAATTCAAGTTGATGGCAAAACTCTAATTGACTTCAGTGGGGCCAGGGTTTCACCCAATGTGAAATAATGGCCACTTGCAGTGCAAATGAGAGACGGTCCCATGGGCTACTGCTTGAGACTTAATTGCTTAATCCTCAGATTAAGGCCCTGATCCTGAGCCTCAGTTTCCCCATCTGTAAAATAGAGATAATGTGACTGACCTTTTGTAAAGTGCTTTGTGATCGACTTAAGTGATGTGCTCTATGAGAGACAGATATTATTATTACTGTTCTTCAGTGGAGCGCTGCAAGGGTGCAGGACTTAAGAAGCTTTAAATGACTAACTTCCGCCTGAATGAGGGGAAAAATTAGTAAAAGCCAGCTTTTTAAAAGAACAACAGTTGCCCAATAGCTAAACACAGGCCACGGTGTCAAATTACCGAGCTATGATTTAAAAAATAAATAAATAAAGCTGGCCACGCACTGAGTGATTGAGGCTGGCTTGCCCTGACAGCAATCTGCTCTCATCATGCTACTGTATCAACCTGCTTGTCTGAGATACAGGCTTAAATAGTTAAATCGACAGTGTTTTCCTATTTAATACGGGCAGCAACTGTGTTAAATAGCAGTCAGAGCTTGTCCCTCAGAATGGGGGTAATCACCATAAGAGTGATGTTTATATTCCCATTTCATTTTGCCAAATATTAGCACTGAATGCTCCTGCTAATTCTCTTCTTTTATGCCTCACCAGCATCTCTGAGATCCTTTGTGCCCTTCTCAAAGGCCAGCGATTCACTAGGTCTCCCCACATTTATCTCTTTCATCCTGGAGGTGCCATGCCACATCTTTCCAGCCAAGTAGGGTCACAAAGGACTTCTTCTGGCAGGTCTCACCAGAGATGCATTCTTGCTGAACGCGGCTCAATACACGGCCACCATATCACTGGACCATGGATCCCCTTGGTCAATGTTTTCAAAGATGGCTACGAATGTTGAGTGTCCCAACTTGAGATGCATAAGCCTGATCATGCATAAGCCTGTGTCCATGTGGAGACCCGTTGGCTTTATTCAGGCTCTGCACAGTCACAGGGGGCAGAACTGGGGCCCTAGAGTTTGATTTTTCAGAGGCGCCAAACACCTGAAGCTTCCACTGATATTTCCAAAGACCCAAACTTTCCGTTGGTTTATTTAAATTTTGGCTTTTTTTTCCCCAAAAGAGAATGGGAGAGGAAAATCAACAAGGCGAAAATTAATGAATTCCAATAACATTCAAATCTCCCCCGGATCAGGATTCTTGCTGGCCTCATCTGGAGCAGACGCTAGTAAATCTGCACTGGGGAAAATGCCCCGGTGGCATTGTCTTATCCAGCATTTAGGAAGCGAGTGATATTTTCATTTAAAATCCAAACGTACTTTTAGCATGGCTCCATCAGGCTTTTGGGGACGGATTTAGCCTTCTCGTTATTGTGCAGTCTTATGCCACTTTGCTGTATCAGTGCAAAATTTCAACACACTGGCAATAAAAATATGCTGATGTACCAGTTATGGCAGTAACTCTTCCATAGCAGTTTTACAAACTTGCCTTCAAGCTGTACGGCAGTGTGTGAACACCTCGCTGTCCAATATCCGCTACCGTTCCCTGCTTCTTTGTCCCATTTTCCTTGTTTATAATTTAAAATTAATTAATACATAAAAGCCAATTTAGAGTCTAATCCTGCTGCTTTTACTCAGTCACTTGAGAGGTCCCACTGAAAAAAAGCAGTCGCCTTACTCTCACAGTCCCATATCCGGTAGCTATTGACTTAATGGTGGCCTCTCCCCTGATTTCCCTGGGCATTGGATCGAGCCAATAGTTTCTTACTTTGCAACAACATTTGTACAGTTAGACCCCGTGCTTGTGACTTAAATGCGGGCTCTGCCCCATCGCATTGGCGGATCGAAGCCAATAGGGCTACAGGATCAGGGGCCTATTTGTTATGCTAATCTATTTCTGGGCGTATATTTATTTCCAGCTAATCTAGTACATGGAAGGAAACGCATTTCATACTGTACAATTTTTAATCTGTTTTAGGTGTTTGTGGAAAACCAATCAGTGCGGCATGCAACGATTACAGTATGATTAATAAAGTTAATGTACTGTACATTGTACACTCAATTTTCAAAAAATGTGTATACAATGTGCACATGCAAAACTTTCTTCCTGTTGACCACAAGAGGCTAATTGTGTATGACATGTACCATTAACTATACATGCAATTACCAGAGGCATGTGGTGGGTTTTGTTTCTAATGCAATGGCATGTTTTGCATGGGCAAAGCTGTTTACAACCCCCCAACTAGGGAAAACAGTCTGGCTGAAAACTGAGGGTGTGATCCTGCACACACTAGCCACAGGGCATGGTGCTTAGCGCAGCAAGTAGCCCCACTGACGTCAACAGGATTAGTCACGGCAGTGTCTGCAGGATTGGGCCTCATAACACTGGGAGATTCAGATGGAGATTGTTGAATATGACAGACATTTGTGCTACAGAACAACAGATGGGGAGAGGAGTAAGCTGTAGTCTCTACCGGCGTTAATTGGTGCAGCTCACTGGGGCACGCACTGGGTTTCTGTTCTGTGTCTGTACAGTACCTAGCACAATGGGGTCCTGCTCTCGTGACTGAGTCTTCTAGGTGCGACGAGACTACAACAATAATAGTTCAGTGGAGTTTAGCCCATTTACACCAGTAGAGATTTGGCCCAGTGCCATTAAACAGCTCTGCATGTAGATAAAAAAAGGTGGTTGATATAAATTAATTTAATTTAATATAAATTAAGACAATGTCAGTGAATTCTATTTTCAGAACATTAGTGAACCCAAAGCAGGGGAACTAAATGTGCTAGTATTTCCCCCACAATCCCTTACTATCCAAAGGGCAGGGAGTTTTACCTGCCTGAAGACACAGTGCTCACTTTGAATATAGGGTTAGGAGGAGGCAGGTTTCCCTAATAATTCCTGCTAAAAGTTAATCTGTCTCTGTATGCGTTCGCAGAGAGGTCGCAAATTGCTGGTCTGGCTGAGGTCCCTTGGGGAAGGTGACCAGGGGCAATGGAAGACAAGGAGAAGCTTTGCCATGTGTGTCATCTATCAGGCCCTGGACAACACCTTTCAATGGGGATTTAATGATGATGAGCAGCGGACCCCTTCCAGCTTATACGTCACCCCTGGGATGCTGCGGAGAGACAGGCTTTCACGGGCGGCTTGCACTTTGCCTGACCTTTGAACCCAGGGGCCAGCACTTTTATGGGGATGAAGCCACACAGTTCCTGCAACCTGCCTCGGGGGCCCTGAAAAATTAGACTGAATCAAAGCAGAAAATGAGTTTTCATTTATCTTGTGATGATGCACGAGGTTACATGAAAGACAAATAGCTGCTTCTGACTCTTCCTTTATCATTGTCACTGCAATTAATAGGCTGTGGCCTTCGTTACTGTGTTAGTACTAAAGAGACTCTGGGCCCCGAGGGACATTAACGAGAGGAGAAAAGCAGTCCAATCTTCTCAAAGTTCTGTCATGTTAAGATATGCTAACCTGTTTCTTTTTAACTTGCTATTAAAGTGCTAGTGACTCAGCTAGACAAGCAGAACATTGAAGTTGCCAAACCTAATCTGCGGCCTCAATCAGAAACGTCACCGTTTTATATTCACTTAAATCTCCGTG
Organism: Chrysemys picta bellii; assembly: GCF_011386835.1. Taxonomy (NCBI): domain Eukaryota; kingdom Metazoa; phylum Chordata; order Testudines; family Emydidae; genus Chrysemys; species Chrysemys picta. The sequence goes on along the minus strand of NC_088809.1, from coordinate 7,311,650 downwards.
CATTCGGGAGGGCCACCAAAGGGCAAGCCGAGGAATTAAGGGTTCGGCTGGCAAGGTGAAATGGGGCATCTGCAAAGAGAATGGGATTCAGGCTTTAAAGCACACATGCACCGTACTTTTGAACTGCACGGCAATTGGCTGGGAGAGGCTATTTCTCTGAAGTTTAATGGGTTTCGGCTTCACTGCTAACTGCCCTTGAAAGGTCAGGCAGCCCAATAGCATAGTTGGATTTAAGTGGAGGGTGGATAATTCCATGGCCAACACCTGCAGTGTGACATGCTTCATGGCCTCAGCTGATCTCTGTTGAGGTCAGGAAAGAATTCCCTGTCATCCCAGAGAGAGCACCAGCTCTCTCCTTTGGCTCGCCCTTCTCCATCACATCTACGGCTTGTCTTCACTGCAGAGTTCACTTGAGTGTTGCCCCGAACGTGAGTCCCGTCCACATGCAAACACCCTTAACTTGAGTGTGGTGGCACTTTTAACTCAAGTCGGCTGGCCCATCAGGGAGGATGAGCTACAACACAAGTTAGCACCACTCGTCAGCCACCAACGCAACCACTCTGTGCTGCTAACACAATCACTCTGTGCAACTTGAGTGTTATTTTGCAGAATGGCCGCTCCCACTAGTGGTAGGATAACTCGAGAGGAGTTCACTTGAGTGTCATAACCTGAGCTAACTTGGTGATGAAGACCTACCCCCAGTCTCAACTTATTGCCTTCACTTTCAAAGCCCAGCATGACTCTGCCCTACATTGTAGACCTTCTATCTTCCTGCACTCCTCCGTTCTATCAACGGCACCAGCCTCAGTGCCGCCTTGTTCCACTTCTCTAACAGCTATTTCCAGGCTTTCATAGAATCATAGAATATCAGGGTTGGAAGGGACCTCAAGAGGTCATCTAGTCCACCCCCTGCTCAAAGCAGGACCAATTCCCAACTAAATCATCCCAGCCACGGCTTTGTCAAGCCGGGACTTAAAAACCTCCAAGGAAGGTTTCATTGTTACTGAGGTTCTCTCCCCACCGCCATCTTCCGATCCCTTTCCCGGAGGCGTGTTACTTCTGTGATGACCACAGAGGAGACAATGATATGATTAAAACAGACACTTTTAAAATATCTTAGCTATTCCCGCCAGTGGGATTCCCATCTACTCTATCTTTGCTCGTAGGCTACTTGGGAAAGGGACCATCTGTAATTTGGACTGTGTACAATGCCCAGTATGTTCTGGTGCCCAACTCTAAATAGAAATGAATTAGCCAGGTGTGTTTTGTCAGTGCATTTTTATACCTCTGAAGCCTCAGGCAATTGCCAGGGCCAAAGGCAGGCTGCTGGAATTGATGGACGCAATGGGCTCAGCTGTTGTGGCAATTCCTATGATCCTAGATAAATAGGCTTTAACTAGTCAGCTGACTTTTCCCCATGTGATAATTGCTTTAGCAGGTCCAGAGTAAATATGTGCAGATTTGCTTCAGCATCTCGCATGATGCAGTAGACACGCGTTTGGGAACTGGAATCTCAAGTACACAGAGAGTCATACTAATCCACTGGACTTCTGGGTGGGGACAAGCACAGAATGTACTCCAAGCCCTGACTGGATTTCTCCCAACTCCATGTCACTGGCTTTCTGGAAGCTTTGTTCAGAATGTCTCAAATTCAGAAAGATTTCCTCTTGCTTTCAGTTCTCTTGCTGGTGACACTGGGCTGGGAAAGTATCAGAGGGGTAGCCGTGTTAGTCTGAATCTAAAAAGCAACAGAGGGTCCTGTGGCACCTTTAAGACTAACAGAAGTATTGGGAGCATAAGCTTTCGTGGGTAAGAACCTCACTTCTTCAGATGCAAGTAATGGAAATTTCCAGAGGCAGGTATAAATCAGTATGGAGATAACGAGGTTAGTTCAATCAGGGAGGGTGAGGTGCTCTGCTAGCAGTTGAGGTGTGACCACCAAGGGAGGAGAAACTGCTTCTGTAGTTGGATAGCCATTCACAGACTTTGTTTAATCCTGATCTAATGGTGTCAAATTTGCAAATGAACTGGAGCTCAGCAGTTTCTCTTTGGAGTCTGGTCCTGAAGTTTTTTTGCTGTAAGATGGCTACCTTTACATCTGCTATTGTGTGGCCCGGGAGGCTGAAGTGTTCTCCTACAGGTTTTTGTATATTGCCATTCCTGATATCTGACTTGTGTCCATTTATCCTCTTGTGTAGTTCTTACCCACGAAAGCTTATGCTCCCAATACTTCTGTTAGTCTTAAAGGTGCCACAGGACCCTCTATTGCTTTGGGCTGGGAAAGACATGTGTTTTCAGGGTTTCCTAACTGCTTTTTCTTTTACCAGATACTCTCTGGAACAGCACGGCCTTTCAAAAGGCTGGAGCGTCATGGGAGAAAGCGACTTTACAGCACTTACTAAACAACAACAAAAGGGAGGAAGATAGGGACACAAGTTTACGCTGCAAGGATGTCTCTGCACTGGAATTTTTCCTCTTAAAAATTCCCATAAGTGCTACCAGCATGGGCAGAAGCACTAGTCTAAAGCACTAAGGGCATTTTTACCAGTGTCTTTGTATAGATCTGCTCAGAGCCTCTGACATCTCTCTCCATAGTAGGTTGAAACAAACCCTAGGATATAAAGCCTGCACCCCCTGCACACATACTTTGGGGAATTTGGATCCAGATCTGAATTTTGTGGCTTAGGCCCACTGGAACCAACTGCAGAACCTTTGCCTAAAATTTAAATGTATTAAGCTCAAAAGTTTCGATGTACCCTCCCTCTCTCTCCAATTTGTATGCAACTCTTCTAGTAGGAGACTCTCTTCTTCTACAGCAGGTTATGAGTATAATTCCCATTCACTTCTCGTCTCCTGCTGGGAGAGAACTAGATGTTGCCTCTATCTTAAGATGGGAGCATTAGGCCCCTGGTTTGAGTTGGAGCCAGCAAACTCCGGCGCTAACAAGAAAACACCAAGAGAAAGGGCTAGTCTGATAGTATCTCCCAACCTGGATGGAATTATGACAGAGAAAGTCTTGTGAGAAAGGCTGCCCTGTCACCTTGTTCTCATTTCTTTTCCATGTCCAGGTGTCCCTCTCCCCTGCCTTGAATCTGCGATCAAGCAGGTTTGAAACTCTCTATCCAAATCAGAGACAAATTTAACTGGGTAATTAGAAGCTTAACTAAATCTAGCCTAAATTTTCAGAAGACGTTGTGGGCTCAAGCTTATATTAACTCAGGGGATTCCATGAAAATCTAACTCTGCAGTGCGGCCCACTTTTGACCTTTATCATTAGATCTCTGGTGCTAAAGCATTTCTGAAGGCTTTGGTGCATCGTATTCTTACGTGATAGCTGCACTATCTTCTTTAATTGGTGTTTTTTGAGGTTAATTGGAAAGGAACCCATGATTGGCAACCGATATCAAGATAATTTTGTAGGGATTAAAGTTTCCTGGAACAGTGGGGTGAAAACTGTTTACCTGGGAAAATGAAATTGCGGGTTTGCTGATGCACACAAAAGTATTTAGTTCTATTTCTTTACTCTAGCTTTGAAATTGGATGTCTTCCACAATCCTTAAAACTAGGGGCAGTAAAGGGGCTGAACCAGAAAAGGAAGTTGGCATATAGCATAAATGCTCATTTTAATCTAAAAGCCGTTAACATGCTCATAGTCATTTGGGATAAATGGGATACTTAAGAACACATGATGGCTAATCTCTGCTATGACATTTGTGGAGGAGGAGGAGGAATAATTTAGACAGTGGGGATTGTGCCACTCATGAGTTATCCCCTCTCTTCTGTCATAAGTGAAGCTAATGGCCATAAACATAAATTTGCACATCAATGGCACCTTTCAGCCAAGGATCACAAGACGCGGTGCACACATTAACCAGCTCCTCTGCGAGGTGAGAACATCAACACCCCCATTTTGCAGATGGGAAATCGAGGCACAGAGCAATAGAATGACATTTACATGACGACCCAGCACATCAGCAGCTACAGAACATAGGTCCGGAGTTCCAAGTACTAGACCACTTCTCTGACCGTGATAAACTCTCCCCCTATTGTGAGTTGTTCTGTTGAGGGATTTTACCCACCATCACAATACCCTGGTGGTAGCCAGGGTGAAGGATCTGTAAGGACAATGGTGGTTGGCATGGGAATGGGAAAGGAGAGAAGTGGTAGGGAGGAACTTTCTGTAGGAAGAGGGCACGGAGTATCCAGTACGTTTACCGGCAACAAGCTTGAAAAACTGATGGCACGTTAGCAAAATTAGTAGAGTTGCATAGCAATAACTAAACACACACAGAGAGCAAGGACAAATTCAGCGACTCAACTTCCTTAACACGCACTACTAGGAGATTTGTTGTCGGTTATTTAACAGTCCTCAATCAACAGTTGCATTAAAAAATTCATTTGAAGCATCTGTCACATGTCCTTTTTGACCCAGATTATAAACTTTACACACGTCACACAGCCTTGTTCAGTCACCAATTCCCCAACATGCTCTAGGAAAACTTTGCAAGCTGTCAATAAAAACTGAAATCATGAGCAAGGAAAACAAAATACGTTCATCTGATTTTCCACCCACCTTGTGACAAATTTTCATTTGGTTTTCACTGCCATCTCAGAAAAGCCCCTCAATTCTGACTAATAGGGACCCTGGAAAGTAACTGCTGAAATAGAAGCATTGACAGGCAAAACATGTTTTCGTCACTCCCTTCCTCCTCATATTGCAAAAGCCTAATTGAAACTCAGGTGGCTAGATAATAGAAAACTCTAGCATGGGCCTGAGGTAGGGGGCATCTAGCTCTAATTTGGTATAATACAGGTGTACAGGAATAAGGGAGTGTTTCAAAAGTGGAACAGGTGAGATGCCAACAGTGTCAACGCAAAGGGCTGTCGGAATTTCAAACGCTCCTTCTGAGAGGAGTACCAGCGGCTCCGGGGATTGGAAATGGGATGCATGCTCGGTCTGTGTGAGCATGCTCAGTACAAATCTGGGGGGGAGGGGAATGGACCCTGCCCCCACGTGCATCCCTTCTGGCACAGACCTTAATTTGAGGTCTGAATGCCAGTGAGGTCAGGAATTTATTTTGGGTACGTACCTGGCTCCAATGACATAATATCTGATTGACTCACAAGTGGAGCTGTGCAAATAATGGGAGTTTTGCTGAGATTTCACCCCTAGATGGCTAGAGCTGTTTCAATGCTATGCTAGAGGATGCCTCACACATTATGATTACAACTTATTATTTGTAAGTAGGCTTCAGTCAGCACCAGGGCACTACTGTGCCAGGTGTCCTGCAGAGCAAACAGGAAGTCTGTGTCTCTGCCCCAAAGAGCTTACACAGTCTAATCAGTTTCCTAATACTAAGCATGGCATAAAATTTCCTCCTACTAGAGGAATTACATTTTGCAGCGGAAATCTCCTAACAGTACAGGAAGTGCTAGAGTCCATAGGAAAGATTCAGCACTATTCATAAGCCTCAGTGCATTTGTAAGTTACCATTCCTGTAAGCAGGGCAAGGGCAGGCTTGTGTCTAGCTATGGTAAATGAACTCCCCGACCCTTTCACCTAGGCTGTGTTCTCAATCTTGCCCTAAGCAGCAGACACAGCTCAGAATCATGGACACGGGGCAGACCCTGTGAGTAAAGTACATTCACGTAGTAGCATTTTGATGGGGGTGGGGTGGGGGAGAGGGAGAGAGAAGACGGTGATGGATGGTGCCCTACTGGGCAAGAAGAGGAAGAGAAAATGGGAAGAGGGTGACACAGGAAAGAAAGCAAACGAGTGGCTTTTCCGCCTCTGTTGGTGAAAGCTTTCCCCATCTGCTTGTAAATAAAACACAAGTTATACAGAGAGACTATCCTTGCCCACAGAGACACATTGTCCATTTCTGCCACAGAGATGAAAGGTTTAACCGCCATTAATGGAGTGGTAGGGAAAACTTCGCCACATACACTCTATTATACATTTATGATGCTTGAAAAAAGGTCAATAGGTGCTATATGCAAAGGTCTATAAATGTAACTTAGCATGATCATTTAGTACAAGTTGTTTCTTAGATTAACAACATGAAGACAGACCACAATCTAGAAGCATAATAAAGGAATACTGTAGTAGTAGTTCTCTAAAATACATATCAAATTCCCTCCTTCTCCTTGACCCTTTGAATAGTGCTTGTTGTCTTAGATCAGTGGTCCCCAACCTTTTTCGTCTGGCGGGTGCCAGACGACGAGCCACCGCAAACCGTGGCCGGCGGACGAGCGCCCGCCGAAATGCCGCCAAGAAGTGGCAATGTCAATAGGCGTCGCCACCAAAATGCCGCCGACAAGCAGCGTCATCCACCAGAGGCGTCGCCGCTGAAATGCCGCCAAAAATCGGCAGCATTTCGGCGGCGACGCCTCTAGATGACGCTGTTTGTTGGCAGCATTTTGGCGGATGCTTGTCTGCCAGCGGGTACGCGGGCACACATAGATGCCCCGGCGGGCACCATGGCGCTCGCGGGCACCGCGTTGGGGATCCCTGTCTTAGATTGTAACAGGGTACAAGTCTATCTCTGTGTTTGTACAGCATCTGGCACTAACTAGAGCCTTTGGGTGCTACCAGAAATATTCACTTCTAATAATAGGAAGAAATGCTTTTAAATGTTTCCCCATTGGAAGAGGAAATTAACTGACAAAAAAATGCAGATGGTTTAGTAGAACATCCTCCAACAAACTACTTTGGATCTTTAAGAACTGACCTAGATCTTGCACCCAAAATAGACCTGAACCTTAATGGAACCATATTTGACATTCAAAAGTGTTCAGATAATGTTTAGTCTTATCGTTTTTGGTGAGCCTCTGTGGTTCCCGAAAAAGAAGTGCAGTTAATGGATGCAAAGTAAGAACGTCTTGCCAGGTGCAATAGATCTCGAACTGATGCTCACACGGCATAAACAAGGCAATGCAGTCAAAAGATTCCTAGAAATCTACTGTTATTCTAAGTTGAGCTTGCAGCTGGATTTCCAGGGCATTTGTTTGTTCTCTTTGCAGAGGAGGCAGGGGGGTTAACTAGGGAGTGTAGAATAGGACGGTAATAGTTTCAGAGCGTGTTCATATTCCTTTCTTTGAAGATCACTATGAGTTTCATGAAAGCAGCCTGGTTCCTAGCATACTGTGCCTCTTTGGGGGTCAGAGTGGTGAATGCTGAACCAGAATGAGAGAGGAGACGGAGGACTTCAGAATCCCCCCTTCCCTATTCAGTGCGACTCCAGACAGTGTCGCAGAGAGATGAGAACATTCCCTCTCGGCACATGACGGAATCAGAGATGGGTGAGAGGAAAGAGATCATGGAGTGAGGGGCTCCCTGTTGCAAGCACCACGACCAAGGGGAAAGAAACCCCAATCGGATTGTTTACTTCCTCCAGGCTGCCACGGGCAAAGTGCTCAGCTTCCACTGTGCCTGAAGTGAAATGTCCTTGTCCTTCTCCACAGGCTATCGTCCTCAGAGGGGCCAAGGACTGGCTCTCTGCACTGACCACAATATGTTCTGGTTCAGTGGAAGGACCTTAAACTCACAGACAAGGACAAGGCAGTAAAAGATGAAGCACCCGAACCCCCCTATTTCCAGATTACTAGACCCCAGGTGTGTGCTAGGGAGCAGTTAAATTTCATCATTACCCTTTCTTCTATGGTATTTTTTATAGTCCTTTTTACTACTGGCACTAAAGGTGCCGGACGCATCCCAGGAGCTAAGAGGACATCACTTGTCAACCTGACTGCTCAGTGATATAAAAAAATGACAAGTCCTGGCTTAATCTTTCTGATGACTGTGTTCAGGATGGCCCATCCATCTCCATGTAGGAGTTTTGGTGAAGCTGGAAGACAAGAGCATCACAGCATTTAAGAATGAAAAATTAAGTGCCCTTTTTAAACACAGCATGGAGCTTATTACCACAGAGCAGTTTGCCTGCTACTCTTCAGGTTGTGTGCATGTATCTGCACTTCTCTTTGCTGAAATCTCCTATTTGCAGGCTTTAATAATAACTTGGCTGCAAAAATTGGCTATGGTCAGGAAATAGACAGTTAAAAAAATTATAAACATTAGAAAGATTAGAGACAGACAGCTGGATTTAAAGGTCTTACAGACTCAGAAATCTTCTATCTTCAAAACAGTTACAAACACAGGCAGAAGCAATGCAAACTTCTCCTACACTACCCTTCCAATGTGCCTCCAAACCTATTCTAGTAAAGCCCACCTCCAGGGTGAAAGGATAATAGGTAATAAGAGTGTTGCCAACTCTCACGATTTTATCACGAGCCTGGTGATATTTGGTGTTTTTGTTAAACACAGCTCCTGAGTCAGGTGAGTATGTGAGAATCTTAGCTTGCATGTGAAAAAAGAAAAGAAAAAGTTTCTATCCCTTCTGGTTGTGGAGGAAAGCTTTAAGAAAGGAGCCTTAATGGCTCAAACATCACAAGGTAAATAAAAATAATAATCAAATTCGTTATTTTAAAAGGCTCGTGATTTTTGAGTGTTCCAGGTTTGGCTGCATCCTCCTGACCAGCTCTCTCCCATCTATCCACAGATGTTGCAGCTTCGTGGGAACTGGCAGCACAGCAAATTGTAATTTAATTAACTCCTAAATTTTAATGTAATCCAGGCTGCCAGGAATCTCTCTCTTTTTTTTTTCTCCTTTCCTTTTAGTACAACAGTCCCCTTTGCATTGTTTTGTTTTGTTTTTGGCAGGCTAGGAATATTGTTAGAGGAGCCAAAGTCGATTAACTCGTCTCGGAATGACCACCTATGTAAGTAAGTTGGAGAGGAGGTTCTCCTTGCCCCCTCCTCTTTAAGGGATTCGCTGGATCTGGGGAACGCTGAGCTATGCAAAATGCTGATCAGATGGGTGACCGAGAACCCCAAATAGCTCTTTTTTATGCCAGTGTTTCTGCAGGTACCTTTGAATATCAGAACACCCCTCTTTCCAAAGGCCCAGAAGGTGGCTTGTTTCCAATGGCTGTTTCAAAATGAAAGTAGTGCTGGGGAGAGATGCCAGATGGACCGCCTTTGGTGGTTGATGCCCCTTCTTTTGGCATAGAGCAGGCAGGGCAGGGACAGCTCCACACTTGTTGCTCTGAACAACGTGCTTCCCCTTTTGAGATGAAGGGACAATTTCTACAGGGCAGGGTGTGTGTGTGTGTGTGTGTGTGTGTGTGTGTGTGTGTGTGTGTGTTTGTGTGTGTGTGTGTGTGAGAGAGATATTTGGTTTCTATGGTAATTCAATCCCTGGCCTCTCTGCTGAAATGGCCAACCAAAGAGTAAGTTTGTGTCAACTGTGGTAGTCACCCATCCATTAGGAATTGCACTGACATCTACCCAACTTGTTTTACCTATTCCAGTGAACAGCCATAAATTGGTAATGTTGGTCACTAGAAGGAGTGAAGAAATTCAGTAGTTAGGGGACTAGCCTAGAACTTAGGACACCTGAGTTTGAGCCCCTGCTCTGCCACAGACTTCATGCGTGCCCTTTGGCAAGTCACTTAATCTCGGTGCATCTCATTCCTCATCTGTAAAATGGGGATAATAGAACTGCCCTCCCTCACATGTATGTTATGAATATTAACCCATTAAATACTCTGAGTGGCGCTGGATGACATTTTTCAGACTAATTTTTTTTTGGCTTAAAAAAATCCATTTTGGGTAGATCAAAACTTTTCACAAACTCTTGTCAAATTCAGCAACTAGTTTCAGCTGGAAAAAATTCTTCTGCTAAAAAGTTGAAACATTTCTTTCATTTCAAAATGTTCCCCTCTCATGCCAACAGGCAGTCCCTGACCTAGAGCACATCCGTGGGGCAACACTGAAATAAACTGATGTCCTTTCACTCAAATCATATAGCAGGGAGGTCGTATGGTGTCACAAGTCCATTGAGACACCGTGGCCCAGTGGATAGGGCACAGGACTGAGAATGCAGTGTGAACTTGGGCCAAGCTATGAATTTATCCTGCTGCCATCAGAAAAAGGGGGAGAGCGATAGTTACCCATCTTTTTAGAGCACTCTGAGCGTCTCAAATGAAAAATCACTATGTAAATGCACAATTAACAATGAAAAGTCTAAATTCGATAATCACCAGCACCATCACAAGAAGAAAAGTTTCATTTATAAAACATATTAATCGTTGGCTCTCCAAAGCCCAACAAAACTGTGAACCTGTGAATCCTGCCTGGTGTATAATCTTCTAATCTCCTCCTTCTTAATCTGCTCAGTATGGAAACCCCTGTCATTAGGAAACAAACGAGCTGCCTTATTATTTGTGAGGTACGACGGAAAACAGAGAGAGCTGATGCAGGAGGGCAGTATAAATCATAATGGGGTTTACCTCCATCGTGCAAAGGAGCTGAACAGTGATTGCTAACCAAAATGCAATCCTGTTATCAGCAAAAAGTTTTAAAATCAGATTAAGGAGGATGATATTCCCCTTGTTATCATGCCTGCCCCTTTCCGCCAAGGTGTTTATCAGGTAAGTGACTTCAGGCAGCGATGTGTGTGTTTGCCTATTATTAGCGGCTCCCATACTTTGCATCTGAGGTGGAGCCAGGGGCTAGTGAAAGGGTAAAAACCCACTTGTGTGCTTATTGCCAGAGGCTGCATTGCATATGCCGTGCCTGCGTTTCTAAGTGGGACTGCATGTTCTCTCTATTCTAGACCCGTCATAACATCCCCAAGATTGTCCCTTCCCAACTGAAGCAAGGCTTTTCAATTGAAGCTCGCTGCTTCCTGTATGTTCATGGACACTTTGGGTTATACTTCTAAACGGTGTGCACTCGGAATGGGCACCGCTGGATCAGCGCCTGGCAACACATGGACAGTGACATTCTCTGTCCAATAAGATGGCAGCACTTCTCCACTCTGCTCTGCCCGTGTCACACATGGAAGTCAAAGAAGGTGCAGAGTGGACCTAGAGGCACTTAGGGCCCAGAGTGTATGGGACTCTATAGATCATCGTTAACATATTGAATTGCACACATGGTATAGAAACAACTTGACTGGGGCTTGCAATGGATGGATACCCAGAGTCTCCTCCCTGTGGCCACTGAAATTGATGATAAAGCTCCCATTTACTTCAGTGGTAGCAAGATCAATCTAATTTAGGGGATAGGGCACTAGACTTGGAATCAGGAGACCTAGAGTCTCTTTTCAACTCTGACACCGACCCGCTGTGTGACCTTGGGCAAGTCACTTACCTGCTCTGAGCCTCTCCCACCCCTGCTTTGCTTGTCTAGTGAGATTGTAAAATCTTCAGGGCAGGGACTCTCTCTCACTGTGTGTGTTTGTATGGTGCTTAGGACAATGGAGCCCCACTCTCAATTGAGACATCCAAGCAGTACTACAATGTAAATGAGAACAACGACAGCCAGATGCTGCCCTCACTTGCTCCAGATTATCCATAATAAATCATGATTTCTTTAAAAAAATAATTTTGGAAGCATTTTAAGAAATCATCATACAATGAAGCAACAATCACAAAAGCAAAGAAAATAACCCCCAAAATGTGTCTTCAGTGTAACATACCCCTAATTTCCAATATATCCCAAGGGGATGCAGATTCCACCTGAACTGTAAAAGCTTTTACAAAATCAAGGGTGAGTGATGAGTACAGGAAACCGAGATGCAAGTTGCTTATAAACAGGGGAAAGGGAGAGATTCTCCCAGCGCAGCCTGAGAAGTCTGGGCTTAGGAGCTCGCATGAGACGCAGCTCCGGGTGAGTAGAAGCAGATAAGAAGGTGAGAAACTGGGGCCACACCGTGAAAGTGGTCAGTTGTTGAACAGCTGCTTTTTCTGGAGTCATTACCAGCACTGACCTTTGGCTCAGCCAGCATGACATCTACTGCCGCTGAAACCTCATCTATCAGTGACCAGGAGGAGGAGGAGAGAGAAAGGGCAGGAAAGCCAATGAAAGCAACAGGAAATAAAAAGAGGGAATTAGAAAAACAGGACCCCCAGTTCTAAATGTGCTGACAGTGCTGTGCTGTAATTAATAAGCACCAAACCTAACTGGGATTCATATAGGGCAGGGGACAGCTCCTCATTAATCAAAGCCCAAGGTGTCAAAGTGCTAGGCAGGAGGACACTCCAGACACTGGAAACAGAGACAAAACCGTCATGCAGAGCAATAAAGAAACAATGGGAGTTTTACCCGAGGAAGGACGGCAGTGCCAGGCCCAATCTTTGGAACTGGGCTTTTTCAAAATTACGAACCAAAGCTCTCGGGAGCAAGCTCGGCTTTTAGGAGAGTGATCAGTGATTTTTGCAGCGTTCTAAAGCTCCGGCAAGGAAGAGATGGGACCAACTCGAAGTTCAGAGCTAAGCTGATTCTAGAACCAAGCTTCGTATTTCAACCGAAACCCTGGCTCAGAAAAATCCCCCAAGTTGAGGGCTCGTGATCCATATTAGAACCCGCCTAAAGTTTGGAGTTTTCAGATTTGGGCTCAGCCCAAGAGAGGGAGATGGGTTTGAGCTGCACACTGATGGGGCGCTCGGTGCCATAGCTCCGAAGGCAAGACTTGCAAAGCTGGTACTGGCTCATAAAAAAACAACCGGGACGTGTCTCCACACTGAGCAAGGGAACAATTGCAGCAGCAGCGATAGCAAGACATGGCTCACCATCGTCTTAGCCATCCACGTAGCAACGCTGCTTTTCACGGAGGCACTTCGGTGCACCCCCACACAGCATGGCCATACTGAAGTGACTGTACTCGTGTATTCAGAATAATTTGATCTAGCGGACTAAGCGCACGCTGAAAGTGTAGTTCTGCCTCCTGTAAAGGGAGCCCGTATACTTTTCACTATACCCACCCCCCCATACAAATTTCGTCTGATTGCAACATTCAAAACGGTGGAGAAAGCATTTGAAGAGACGCTCTCTCCGGAAAAGGAGGAAACATTTTGCTGAGTCTCTTCTTAAGGAATCAGCAGGTGTTGCTGTGCTGTGCATGGATCTCAGTGCAGAACTTGGACCCAGGTGATTTCAAAGTCCAGGGTTACTATTTCTTGCTTTCAACAGTGTTGGTTTTATGATTGCAATATCTCAACTCTTCCTCCCTCTCTCTCTCATACACCCTCCCTCGAATTTCTCATTTATTCCTGCGTTTTCACTAGCTGAGCTAGTTTCACACCTGTACTCACAGAAATGTACAGAAGTGTTCAGGTATTTTGCCTTGTTTACCTGCTGACATGATAGAACGCAACAGGATTTAAAGGACAAAATGGGACTATCTTTAGAGAGAAAGATCTGCCAGCCACTTAGCTAGGACCTGTCTGGTAGAAAACTTTAGCAATCATTAGTAACCCAACATTTGCAAAATGGGAGTAAATGGCAGCCATGTTTTGCAGCCTGAACATGTCCATAGCCTCATGCTTCTTCTTCATTACTTGTATTATGGTAGTGTCTAAAAGCCCCAGTCATGGACCAGGATCCCACTAATGTGCTAGGCACTGTATGTACACAGAACAAAAAGACAGCTCCTTGCACATATGCGCCGGGCCTTTACACACACTTATTTCAAAGTTATATTCTAAAGCACTGGACTGGACCTCAGGAGCCCTGGCTCCTAGTCACAGCTCTGTCACTGCTCTGCTGGCTGACCTTGGGACAGTCACTTTGCCTCAGCTTCCTCTTCTGAAAAATGAGGGTAACAATACCGACCTCCTTTGTGAAGTGCTTTGAGAACTGATGATGTAGAATGCTGTATAAGAGCTTGATATTGTCCATATCGTCATCGCCCCTCTTTAGAAGAGCAAAGCACTGCAAACAATTGGCAATATCCCTGGGGATCAGGTAGACTTGAAATCCCCCAAATCTAATTTCCACCACCATGCTCATGTCTCCCAACTCAAAGTACAGATAGTTTCATAAACAGGCTATTGTGCATTAGCGTCTGCATCGCTAAGTATAGAAGGATCTCAGATATAGCCTTTTAGTGTAGTGTTTTTATAAGTACACCTCTACCTCAATATAACGCGACCCGATATAACACGAATTCGGATATAATGTGGTAAAGCAGTGCTCCGGGGGGGGAGGGGTGGGCGCGGCTGCGCACTCCGGTGGATCAAAGCAAGTTCGATAGAACGCGGTTTCACCTATACCGTGGTAAGATTTTTTGGCTCCCGAGGACAGCGTTATATCGAGGTAGAGGTGTAGGGACAGCCTATGGCAGCTTGATACAAACTTTTCCTTTTAAATATATATTTATAACGAAACAACAACACATTAATGCCTGTAGTTAGTTATGCTCAGTCAATGGCTATGTTTTCCTTCAAGCAAGCCATTAAACTTGTTAGCTTCTGGTTAGACACTCATTTTCTTTTTCAAAGCAGCAACGTGTTGGGAATTATGTTAATAAGGTATAAATCAAATCCGTGCTTAAGTCAAAAGGTTGATGCCATCTAAACATATTCCATGTATCAACGGCAATACAATTTCATCGGTATAATCCATCAACAGCCAATCTGGTCAGCTACTTCATTACAATCAGATAATTAATGTCTGGTAATAATAAACCGCCTCGATTTTGTTGTTCTTGGAAAAAAGAAAATACAATTTTTAGGCAGTCTAAAGTGACACAGTTTAAAAGGCGTGAGAGTTGAGCATTAATTTGCTATCAATCAGAAACGTTGTTAGAGTTATTTATCTCTTTATCTGAGCAGCCTTGAAAAAGCCGGGGAGGGGGGAGAACCCATAACAACAGAGACACCCTGTGAAACTGGAAGATGTCAATAATTGCTTCTGAAAATGAGGAATTACCAGGCTAACGAGTGACACTATCTAGATATGGATGGAGCTTAAAATGTAAAATATGGAGATAACCAAGGAACAAATAGGTGATTTCTTGTTGCAACATTTCACAGGCAGACAGTATTTGTGTGGCATGAACGCCATCCGTTAGCCTTAACGTCAGCTATTTTGGGTATTTATTGATACTTTCTACTGTCCCAGGACCTCTCTGGAGAGGACAGCTTGATCTCAAGTGCATCCTAACTTTGTGTGTGTGCCGTACAAGAAAGCCAGTTTTCAGTAGTGATGGTGTATCAATCAACATGATGGTGATGCGCTGGACCAGGAAAGAGAACAGAGTGAGAAAAAGAGGCCATTACTTTCCTGTTTCAGTTCTCGGACTGATCACTCAAAAAATACAAGATGGGAGTGTGACTCACATCTCACACTAAGAGAGGACGCGGCTCCATAACTTCATTGTATTAATACATATCACCCTCTCCTCGCAACCATGCATGTGAACATGTGTGCTTAACTATAAGCACTTGAGTAGTCTGCTGAAACCCTCCCTTGATTTCAACCAATCTACATCAGGGATGAATTCGGCCCCCCATGAGGCTACTTGTGGAGAGCAGTTAAGCCTTTAAAAAAGAAAGAAAGAAAGAAAAAAAAAAGCCAAACTTGTGCTAAAAATAAAAGCACAAAGAAACAAGAGAGGAAAAAAGAACTTGTTAAAGAATTTTAAAGTATAATGGCAGAACTTGCCCTAAAGAGGAGAATAATCAGGGTAAGTTTTGTTATTAAGTCTTCTCTGAACATCCCCCTGCCTGGGGAAACCAACTCTCCCTGCTCCTCCTCATTATTATTATTTGTGCATGGTTTGCAGGGCAGCATCTCATAACTCACCATGTTTATGATAAAGCAGAGCAGTTGTTTTTGGAGACAGGCACTTTGATATTCAGTAGCCCCAGAGGCTATGCCACGGTGCTCTCTTTCCACCATTCACTAGTTAACGTGCCAATTTTCCCCCCCCTTTCTCGAGTGTGCCTGAAGGAAATTTATTGCAGCAGGCGACTGCTATGGGCAAATACTAATAAAATGCTGTTTTGCTGCAATTTGTTTAATTGGCCACAGAAGAGAAGCCTTGCATGTTAGATCCAGCTCCTGACACCTCCTGCCCAGTCCACAGATGTTCTCAACGTGAAGTGCTCACATCTCCATGTTTATGGTAGGGAGAAAACAAACCCCGACCATTAAATCTTTACTATTGCTGCAGATCTGATTTGATTTAACATGCATATTTACTGTGGCAGGCTGCCGGCAACCTCTCTGATTTATTCAGCAAAACATGCTATTTAACACACATCCCCCTGCTCTCAAAAAAAACCCCAACAACAATCAAAACAACACAAAAATCGGAGTGTGATTAATAGCAGATTAGAAAGAAAGGTACAAGGTACTGAGATGTGAATAATCCTAAAAGCAGTCTGAGTTCACAGAGAGAAGTTTCCACCCTTTGCATTGTCAACAAGATTGTACACTGCGTGCGCGCGCACACACACACACACACACACACACACGGTGACTGAGTTTCATGTTGAGACAGGTCATATTACTAGCAGTAAAAGTTTATATTATGGTAGTCCCCAACACCCCCATCAAGATCAGGGCCCCATTGTGCTGGGTGATCTACTCTTACAGAAGACACACAATCCTTGCCTGAACCTAAAGACAAAGAGCAACAAAGGCATAGGTGCTGGAGCTAGGGGTGCCATCATATACAAGGTTTACAGTTTGGTTCAATGGCTCTCAGCACCCCCACTCTACAAATTGCTCCAGACCCCCTGCCTGATGGGGATACAACACAAACAAACAAATACGGTGAAGGATTGGCATCGCTTTGTTGGTTACATGGATTGTAGCTTTTTTTTTTTTTTTTTTTTTTTTTGAGTGGTTAGAATAGAGACTAGAAGTCAAAATTGTTCCAGGTTCTACAGCTGGTTTACTGCATGATCTTGGGCAAGTCCTTTATCATCTCTCTGCCTCAGTTTACGAAGGTGTAGATTCATACACAAAGAGGTCGGGATGCTTAATTCATATTTGTAGAACCACCGCGAGTGCTTGGATGGAAATGGCTTCAGAAATACACCTTAGCAATATTTTCACATCAGAGAGAGGACTTTACCAAACTGTGCTAAATCCTGAATGTTATCAAGGGATGTGGGGGTTAGCTGCATCTCCTATTCCATATCCCAGGCAAAGCTGCCTAGGAGAATAGTAAAACAAGTGCTATAAAAGGGCACTCGGCTTCCTAAATATTGATTTGAATCAACAACTGAGTATCGTGTCCTTCTTTGGGCTGGATGTCAAACTCTAGATTGAGAGATACGTTAGACGTTTCCCGCTGGTTTGCGCGACAGCCTGAGGTTTAAGGCAGTAAAGGAAGGCAGTTACCCTTCCCTCCCCCCTTATCGAATACCACAATCTCCGGATTTTCAGATGGTTTGTGTTCATAAAAAGAAACTTTAAAAAGATATTCAGGAGATTTTGGTGCCATAAATCCATGCTTTTCCCATATATTTATAGGATGGAATTGAATGCATCTCCAGACCCGGATGAAATAGAATAGCATGCAAACTATGCACTTCTTGATGGAGACTCTAATACTGTGTAATGATCTAGGTGAAAAAGGACTTTCAGGCAGAGACATCCTAAACAGTGATTTGTACACACTGAGAATATTACAGCCCTCCTAGGATTTGCCTTGATGCTCATTAAGTTTCCTCTTTGCAGCATATTTCAAAGATTTTAGGTATGGGAGCTACAAGGCTCATTTAAACTGACGTACAGCCCAAGCTGTAGAGAGCTCAGCGGAGCCTGCGGCTTTGCTTTCACTGGCCTGTAGTGAGGAGCTGGGCATTATAAGGGTGAAAATCTACACCACCAACTCACACCAAGCCCAAAGTTTTAACATGAAAGAACAAATAGGGCTGCTGTAACCGTAAACAAGACCAAAGCAACTAGACTCTGGGGGCTCTGGTCTTTTGAGGAAAGGGAAGAGTCTTCCAGGGTCTGAGCTTCAGTAAAATCAGGTGAGGAGAGAGCAATGCTGGCAAACTGAGCCCATCAAAGCACTGTATGTTCTTCCTCTTCGGCATCGCGCCGGAGCAGGTCCAGTTCTCTTAGCTAGAGAGGGTGTTTTGGGATATGTAGTAAAAAGACAGCATCTGGTTTTACTAGATACGTGACGAAAACGCTTCCATTTAATCAGAGATCAGAATGGAGTGAAAGGGAACAAGGAATGTCTGGAGCCTACCAAAGCACATTCAAGCAAGAAATGGACAACTCAGTGGATTGGTAATGGCAGATGGGACCTGTTGTTTGAAAGTCACTGCTTTGAATCTGACTCTGGGTCATGAATAGAAGCAGCTATTCTTTGACAGCCAGACACTATATGTGAAATGAATCTGTGGTCAAGGAGAATGTGGGCCTCTAGCTGATGGTCCATGTAAAAGGTTAAGGGTCTACTACGGCAACCAGCTGATTGAGTTACTCCTTCAGGTCAAGTAGAAATGTCCACTTGTGTGTTGCTGAAGCAATTAATAGGTCATAGAGATTGAATCAGCTTCACAAGCAGAGTGGCCCCTTCCTGTCATCTTTAAGAATACCATGGTGCCCTGCTGATGTCATTTGGACAATTCCTTCACTGGCCTTCAAGTTCAATGGCCTTCTGAGCTACCTGACACACTGGGTCAGTGACAAGAGTTTCAGTCGTTCTTCACTGCCTACCAAATGGGTGAACGTAACATGGGCATGAGCCAGGTTACTGCATGTGCAGACAGGCAAGAGAAGTGCTGGTTCTGGAAATGACTTTGCAGTTTAGAACACAGGCCCTGATCCCATTGACGTTCATGGCGCAGTGGGAGTCTTGCCATTAATTTCACTGGAAGCAGGAGCACGTCCAAGAGGGCGACATTTCTCCAGCAGCAGCCTTCAGCGAGACACCTCAAAACCTGGTGGTCCCTCCACATGTGAGTGAGAACACGTGGGAAGCAGGCTGCTGATTACCCAGATTGGGCACTTTTGTTTTTCTCTTGAGCCGCAGGGACTGAGTGAGCAGAGAAACAACATATTGGGCTAAGTCTTAATTTTAATGATCAGGTTCAAGTGCATTTTACTCCACCGTGGGATTTCTCTATGGAATCTTTATACCTATGAACAGCTGGGGAGCAGGAAAGGGAAGACGGGAGACAACTCAGTGAGCACTGGGACAAAATAAACCAGTGGCAACATGTGATCACATATTTAGAATGGTTCTGATCCACTGACACCCAACGCATGGCGCAGGGGAAGGGTTTGTATCTAAAGATTGGAACAATAAGTCCGTTCGGGGGTGCCAGCCATCTCCTCTGTTGGAGAGGCTGGAATGAGGCACAGGATATTGAGCCAAGTAGAATGGATACACCTGACTTCATTAGAGCAAAAGGTACCAGCGAGAATGGCAATAACTACCCTGCGTGATTCTACAGGATTAACAACCACGTGAAGATTTGCACCCTCCTGATACCGTTCTACTCCTCTCCGCACAATACATTCTCCTGCATAGATTATTTTCTTTACTCGCGCAATTTGTTATCTGAAGCCACAGAATGCAAACTAGTATCCCTGGGTCTATCAGATGACTTCCCCCGTTCTTTTATCTTCTCTCACTGAGGCGATTACAAATACTGACATGTTAATGGAACCTACCCCCAGGAACGCAAATGTGCCAATTTTCATAAAAATATAGAAATATGCCAATTCTCACAAGAGTTCTTTATTTAAATAAATAAGCAGATAATTGGGGAATGGGCACCTATGTCCAGTGTTTCTAGTGCACCCCTCATCATGGTATCTAGGCACAGTATAGCGTTAAAATGAAGTAGAAGTGTTGTGTAAGAGTGGAACATTCTCTACTCCTCTATTATGAAGGGTTTTATTCTTACGGATTATTCTAGGAAGAAAATATCTAAGGGAGGGAAATAATCACACCAGGCATTTAGTAGCTTTCTTTGTTGAGGGAAGGCCTATACAAAGAATTGCACCTTCCACTGGTCTGACCCCAAACCCAATGAAGTCAATGGGAATCTTTTTCCATTGTTTCAGAGAGGATTTACATTTGGCCCTGGACCGCAAAGGCAGGTGTAACAAACTCATCCTGCTCTTTGTTGGCGAAGAACTCCAGAGCTAAGGGCCCTCCACTGACAGCCATTAACCATTTTGTGATTACAATTTGAAGGTTAAGAATAAGGCATTGTTGCATATTCACCCTGATAGCATAGACAATAGGGTTGGGGAATCTGCTGAAAGCTTGAATGCTTTTCTAAATTCCTCCAAACCGTCCCTGTCTAGGAAATAGGCAACGTGATGAGAACAAGCTCCCCTATAAGATTTCTCATAGTCCCTGGCTCCATTTGGGTGTGAAATCTTGAGAGAACGGCTTTTTGTCCTTGTAATCCGGAGCTCCTGCTTCCTATCCTTGCTGAAACCGCGCAGCTCAGCAGTGCAGAGAAGTGAAAACAAACCCCACCTTTTCCACCTGACAGCCCCCCAAAATGAGGTAAGACTCTGAGTGGCTCATATTCAGTTCACTCTTGGGCACTGGGGTCAAGTCAATTCTTATGTATTTTAACTCCTCCTTCTCAGCTATTGCTTATGAAAACTCAAGAGTTGCCGTTCATTTAAAGAAATAATAATAGCACCTCTACTGCGAAGTGCTTCTTTTTTGTGCTCCACATAGCAGGTATTTGCAGTTAGAAATACAGCGGAGGGGGTAAGGCTGGGGGCAAACACTGGCAAAGTTCAGTCTCTGACCCCCTAAACTTTCCCGCATTCAAAGATGCATGGGTGAGGGAACAATATGGCAGTCCTGACTTCCTACAGGAGATAAGAGACTTGCAGGGCTGTGGTGCTTGCCCATCTAAGACCATCATTTCTTGGCACCTGTGCCTAAGGCAGAGTTCCAGCAAAACTTCAGCTTGGGCACCATGCCACCCTAACAGATGGCTCCGAGTGCAAGAAGCCAAGAGATGAGGCACTGTGTATGTGCATCAAGTGTGCACTGCTTAGAGGATGATTTCCAGCAATGGGACTTCCAAAGAGAAATCCATTATGAACCTTGCCTGCCTGCGGTTAGAGTTTGGGATATGCCATCATGAATTTAGTTTGGGATATGCCATCATTAATTTAGTTTGGGATATGCCATCATTAATTTAGTTTGTTAATTTAGTTCAGAGCTGGATTTATCTTCAGAAGTAAAGAGGACAATTTCTGTGCCCATGGGTCAGGAGCATTCAGCCTGCCTGACGGTTCCTGCAAAGCAGGCAGAGGGAGAGACGTACACAGAGACATACAAAAACCTCCTCTTGAAATTGTGCATGCTCTGTGAGGCACTTAAAAAAGGGGCTAAAACAAACATTGCAGAGTCACGTGAACAAGTTGGCAGCATACGGAAAACAGCTCCATGGCCCTGTGCCATCAACAGAGCCCACGTAGGCAGACAGAATAAAATATCATGATTCTCAGACCATAGGATGATGGCAACTTGCATACGCTTTTCTGTAACTTGTCAGAATGCATACACGGTGATTTGGTTTTAACCTTGGATTCAAATTATCTGAGGTAAAAGGTGACCAGCTGATCTGAAATATCAGAGGACATGGAGATTTCAGTGAGTAGAATCCCTGTATCCCACCCTGGCAACTTCTAGGCAAGGCAGAGCATGCAAATGCAAGAGAAGGAGCCCTTTTCTTTTCTTTTTTTTTAACAATGCACATAATATCCTTTCCAAAAGGTTTGCTAAGGTTACTCATGTATTAAGTTAAGCTAACCAATTTACAATGCAAATGTTACACAGATTAGAAAGGGTAAATGAGTTGTATGTTGAAGGAGATAGGAGATACCCAGACAAAAGTGGAGCAGACCTGTGGCAAACTGCAATTAATGACCCGAACTCATCTTCTAGGATGAAAAATTCATCGAGTTCTCTAAGGATACATAGCCCAGGCAGAAGAAATTATTCACCACTCTCTACATATCCAGAGTGTCACCAAGCCTATTTATCTGGTAAACAAAGTACTTCCCTTCAGCTTTAATATCTCTGCTACAGTATGGTCCAAAAGTTCCTTGATTTTTTTTTTAAAGTTATAAAGAAAGAGCAATTCTAAGAAAACTAAAAGCTTGTGAACTGTTGTTCCAGAGAGGACTGTAATAAACAATGATCCCCCCTGTAATCTGATGGATAAAGTAGAGCTGAATGGGAAACAGTTTTTCTGTCATATGAAAATTTCCACCATCAAATTTTTCCCCCCATCCTCAGTCAAGACTAAAAGTTGAAATCTCAAAAAATTGTGTGCACTGAAAATCTGAAAAAAAAAAAATCACCCTAACATTTTGCTTGGATAATTTTAAAACATTTTGTCTTGATTGACAGTTTTTATTTTTTTAAAACTTTGAGCTGGAAAAGGAAAATTTAGATAATTTTGAAACTTTTATCCTCACATTTTTCCCCCCAAGTCAAAAAAATTAATTGAAACTAACCCTTTCCCGTAAAAAGGTTTGGTTTAATCAAAAAATTCCTGATAAGCTTTAAATTAAAGCACAGGACTGGGAACCAGAATAAATAGGTGCCAATACTGGTTCTGACACAGACTGTCTGGCCAAGGTTTTTAATAGTTATTTTGGGAGCTTTCTAGGTGTCCAACTTGAGACACCTTAAAAGGAAAGAGCCTGGTTTCCACAAAGTGTTGAGCCCCCATCCTTTGGAAAATCAAGTCTTTTTAAGGCATCTCAAGTTGGGGACCTAAAAACAGACACCAAAAATCACTGGTCACTTGATAAAATCTTGGCTCCTTGGTCAAATCACTTAATAGTTGCCCGTCTGTAACAAGTTGATAGATAAAACATTACTGTCCCACAGAAGGGTTGTACAACTTCATTCATTAATGACTGTAAAGCACTTTGAGGTGGATGTCTGTAAGGGGTGTGAACCTACCAACTAATAAGCAACCACTTCTCTGGTTAAAATGATTCAACATTTCCTTATATTTTGCTAACCCATAGCTTGAGAATAAACAAAAGAGGAGGAACCCCCCCCCCCCCCCCCCGTGGATGTTGTAATTTATTTTAAGGAAATAGTTTTCTTTTAATATAAATGTTAAGTGTAACTTTTTGCTCCAGATAGCTTGGTAGTTTGGGGAAACATACTATAGCCCTGCAGTAAGGAGAGAGGAAGAAGTTACATAGCCCCTGGCACATAATCACTTTGAGTGAGAAAGGTAAGTAGTGAATACAGGAGTAACATTCTGCTATCAGCATAAGGCAAACCTTTCTGCAGCTTCCATTTTTAATCAAATGCTGAAGAGCTGAACAGTTTGGTTCCAATTAGAGATGGGTTCAAGACACACAATTTAGTTCCAAATCAGGTTTTCAAACACCCCAAAGGCAGGGTGTTTGTTCATATATGTGGTTTTGGTTTGGGCCTCATTTCTACTTTTGACATATCTTCTTCTGATCCTGCCTGCAGCCCGAAACTTGGGGGCAGGTAAAGGGGGGAACCATCAACAACAACTTATAAAACAGTTAGCAAAGCTTTAGGAACCTCAAAGATGGGTCAGTTAGCGATCAGTTGTGAAACATGGCTTGATATTCTTAATCACTTCACCCATCCCCATTTTTTACCCAGTTAGTCAGTCTGACATTACCTTAACCTGATCAAATCAAATCAGGATTTGAATTTACAGATGAGATGAGTACACACCTAGGGTGTCAGCATCGCTAGTGTTAGAAACTGGAGACTAATATGAAGAAGAACATCTGCAGTTAGTGAACAGGACTGGGAGTCAGGAGACCAGATTTCTAATCTTGGTTCTGCCACAAGCCAGCGGTGTAACTTTGGGCAATCATTTAATCTTTGTGCATCACTTTCCCCACCTGTAAAATGGGGATATAAATAATACTTCACCGTTGCACATTGCTTGCAGGCCAACAGATGAAAATCCCGAGTGGGTACAAATGCCAAGTATTGTTCTCACAAAACAATTGGGCAGCTTTTGCACGCAGCTCTCTCTTTAGAGCGTTGAGATCCCAAACAGGCATTAACAATAAGAGCGCTAAACAGACGCACACAATGTACATGCTCTATAAAATGGTACAGAGAAAGAGAGAGATGTGCAAGCCTTGTTCTTCTTAGGTTCTGGCCTTGTGCTACTGTTTGCTAAATAAAACCAATTCTGTAACTCGGAACTAACTGGTTAAGCAGCACTCATCATGCCCAATTTACAAAAGAAGGGGCATATTTCAAAATATTTATTCTGCCTTTCCCAGTTGGATGGGCATAAGCATGTGGAAATCTTCAAGGAATCAAACAACTGTTAATCACCTCAAGCTATTCCAGGCTGAGTTTGCTATGTAAGCTGCCTCTCTTTGTTTACACATAAGGAGCAATGACTCAAACAATCCTATAGAGACTATTTTTTCTTCTTCTTTTTAATGATAAGGTCTGGCCAAACAGCTTAAAGGACCCAGCTACTTAGTATTAGAACTGCACTTTCTCTCCTCCCCCTACTCCCCATAATAACTCCATTTGTATGCAGAGGGTGAGTGCTTGTGGGACTCGGGAGGTGGGGGAATCTGTTTTTGCAGACGGATTGCCTAGCCACTTCGGCATAGCAAACGCTTTCAGGTCACCAAATTGGCTTGCTCGAGAGACGAGGATGCACGAAACCTGCTAACAAAGCATGGCGGACAAGAACCTAAATGGCTGAATGTTAAGTTCCGAAAGCCTGACTGCAGCACTGCAGACCGACCACAATGGCGCCTCCTGCTGGTCATGCTGGGAATTAGCTCTCTTGGACCACCAGGGCGCCTTTTACTAGTGGTGTCTCACTCACCGTTACTTCCACTTCTTCCACTGTCTCCACCATCTGAACCCGCGTCGCTCCCAGACTGCGGTGTCCTCTTCAGGACACAGTCCTCCTTCTGTGCCCCAGCCAGCTGTCTCCCCGCTTTTGCGGTACAGGCAGTCCTCAGTCCTTCCACATGCCTCAGCGGCCAACTGCAGTCTCTAGTCTAGCCCCTGGCTTCAGGTGCAAACTCACCCGCTACTCTGGGTCCTGGCCCATGCACCCTATAGCTGGCAGCCACTTACTGCCCCTTCTCCTATTCCCGCTGCCTACTTTCCCTGGGCCACTTCTCCCATAGCCCTAGCACCTTCCCTGCCCCTGCTTCAGGGCCTCAGTCTGGCCAGGGCCAGCCAAGAGCTCCCCTACTGTTCCGCTACACTACCCTGCCCAGCACTGCAGTATCTCCAGTGCTCCTCAGCAGACAGTCCTTCCCCTTTGCCCTTCAGGAAGAGACTACCCCTTGCTCTGCTGAGCAACTCTTTATATATGGGCTGCTCCAGCAAGCCTTCTCCTGATTGGCTCTTTCAATAAACCCTTTCCTGATTGGTTGGGTTCTGCGCAGCCTCTCCAAGGCTGCCTTAACCCATCTCCTGCCTATGTGGGACAGCCACCCCCACACTGACACAGAACCTTTTCCCCAAACCCAGCGAATCAATTTGTAAGGTGTGTGGAAGTGAATATCTCAACCCAGACCAAGAGCAGGGGTTTTCTGTATAGTGGGCTGAAACTGGGAGCTGAATCTGAATACTGCCAAACACCGGAGCAGTCGAAAGCCAAACTCAAACTGGGATCTGAATTTTTCAGTTCTGACCCATTCCCAGTCACAAGGAACTGCTTCCCAACTCTATGGGCTTCTGATTCTGCATTTGAGATGGGCAAGCCTGCATTGCTACAGGCCTCTATCACACTGGCAGTTCTGCCAGTCTGGTACACAGCTATCGTGACCCAGATGCGATACTGCAGCCGCACCAATCACCAACCCTGGAGGTCTAAAACAAGAACTTAGCACCTGCCGTTCACAGACCGAGTAGCAATAAAGTTTTGTTCTTTTCAATTAAACCAAGCTCCAGCATATGAGAAAGAAAACCAAAGACAATAGCATTGTGCTCTCTTTCCTTTCATCTTCCCCTCCAACTCGTATGTTGAATGTGGTGGAGGGTTCTCCTCCATGCTACAGCACTGGTGCTGACTGCTGATGAGAAATTTCTTGGTCCAACCCCAGGCACTCATTTTCAAGTAATTAACTTGGCACGACAGAGCAGCCCCCAACTTTTCTGACTGGGAGACGACTGATTTAAAAGGCCAGGCATGGGATTATTTATTCCCAAACTTGCATCCCTCCACCTTTTCAGTGTCAACCCCGAGATGATAATTTTATCTGGCTTTTTCCCCACACCCACCCAGTCGGTTAATTTGTTTGTTATGTGAGCATAAGATTCCCATGGCTGAAATAGAAACAAGAGCTGAAAACCAGTGAGATAACCCGTTGGTTGCTCACCCCCCAGGTTATCATCAGCCGCCCTTACAAGAATATCAGTCAAGATGTTGCCTAGCTGACCCACTCTGTCTACTGGTGGAGGAGTTCAGTGGATATGTGGCTCCTCCCACCCCCAATGACCAACTGAACAAGACATTATTACTATTGTTGACATATCTCGTTCCTAGAGTCCATAACGAATAGGAGCAGAATCTTCAGGCTTCTCCTGAGTTGTCATCAATGGAGCTGGTTTATTTATTTTTAGAATTCTTTCTTGGTGCCTTTGTTCCTGGCTCACGACCCTCCCTCCCCCCTTTCTTGCTACTCCCAAAATGGATTCTTGATTGACTTGGACTACAGTGGGTGTGCAGTAATGGAAGAGGAAGTCCAGTCTCGTGGTTAAAGCACAGGACTAGGAGCTGGGTTCTATTCCTGAATATGCCACTGATTTACGGGGTGACCCCGCATGAGTCACCTAAGTCCTCTGTACATCTGTAGAAACTAGGCTCAAAATAATACTGGGGTCGTCTGATGTTTCGACTACTTTTCCTTGACTCCCAGGAAGTAACTCATCATGAGCAAAATCCTTGGATTTTCAAAATAAAAGACAAGTATAGTGAACTTGCCTTAGTTTGGAATCCAAACAATGCTCCTGTGTGTCATAGGACTAACGCTGCTGATAACCAAAGGAGAGTCTCCTTTGTCTCAAGTGGTATGGATCTCAAGATAATGGTCCTACATTTCTTACATGCTACCATGAGCTCCAAAAGGCATGACCTAGATGACAATAGCTCTGTTACAATGTATTTAAGCAGCAAATTCCAGGTGATACAACCTATGTTCCATTATAACTGTATTCACATAGTACTCTCCATGTAAGGATCTCAAAGCACCTGACAAATTTAGCCCTGTGAGGTACATGCTTTCATATCCATTTTACAGATGATCAGAGAGGTCAAATGACTTGTCCAAGTCAGTGGCAGAGGTGGAGGAAAGGAATCCATAGTCCTGTTTCCTCGGAAATACAAACCACTTATGATAACTTGCTGCTGCAGAACATGGAACTTGGAGGGGTGTGTGTGACTGGTGTTTTAGGTCAAAAGCGGGAAAAGCCTGGTTACTGAACAAGTACGCTTGACCTTAAACTGCATCTCCCTGAGCTTGTCTCTCCACTAGCTGTAGAACAAACTCTGTAATCTCTTCAGCCAATTAGCACAGAATCTAAACAAGCCCTTAGCAAGCGAGAGGCTGTTCCGAGCAAACAGGAGGGGAAGCCATGTTCTTGGCATACAGCAAAGATAAGAGCAGTGGCTTGCGAGACTTAGTGAGGAGAGATGCTGAGTGTTGACATATGAAGATAATGAATGTTGACATATGAAGATACAGCCAAACTGAAAGCTACATCCCATTTAGCTTTTAATTTGGATGCTCACAGAGTGGATTCTGAAGCCCACTTTCATCACCACTTTTAAAATGGGCCTGACTTTTAGGAAACAGCCTGATGTAGAACCGCGTTACTTATAAACTTGACTTGAATGCTATCACCTATTTCCCTTTGATATCTGCCTTTAGCATCTACTTATAAGAAATCCAACGGTGCGTTCAGATGGGCAGGCTGCAACACAGCAAAATCTTTCCCAGCCCTGGGAAACTCAATTCCACTTGGAATGCCCTGGCACAAAGCATGCGGGCCTGAAGTACCAGAGTCACACAATCCCATCATGTCGCAAGCCACAGCGCGCACACATCATTCCTTCGACAAACTGCAGCCCCACTTCTTGTCTTGTGTTTGTTTTCTCTACGTTATCTCTGGGTCTGCTCCCAGGTGCGGGGTGAGTTTCACTCCCACTGGCTTCCACAGAACCTTGAAGCGCTGAGTTTTTTGCAGGGTCAGGACTTCAGACTGTAAGCTGTGTATTAGGACTAGGCTGTCTTCTTTTGAAGGCAGAAGAAAGGAGGTTCTTGTGGCTAGTGCACTAGGCTCAAGAACGTGGGGATCGATTCCTGGCTTGGTCACAGATTTGCGGTGTGGCTTTGGGGCAGTTATTTAATCTCACTGTGCCTCAATTCTCAATAAAATGGAGACAATATTACTTTCCCCCCACCCTATAGCTACCTTGTCTGTTTAGATTAAGCTCCGTTTGGGGCAGGGATCTTTTCTTACCAATCTGGGGTGGGGCTTTAGGTGCTAAGTGCCTAAGTCAAGTGTCACATAAATTATGATGTTACCTGGTTTTTAATAACAATACATACAATTTTTGAAGAACCCAGAATACAGATTCCCTTTTGAACATGGACCATTTCCCCAACACCAGTAATAAACTGGCCTTAGCATCAAATACTGTGGCCCCCAACCCATACTATTGCCAGCCCTGCTAGGATAGCTGTAGATTGATTATGATGCTCTCACCATGTTCATGTCTAAAATTATTTCCAGTGAAGAAAAGAAAATGCTCTTCACCATTAAAGTAATGAATGGTATTAATATACATTTAGGAAAGATCAAGCGTATGGGGTAAACAATTTTTTGCCTTTGTTCATACTCATAAGAGTAAGAACAAGAACACCCAAAGCCAAACTTCTACTCCATCCCACCTTATTTTTTAAGCATTCCTATAATTTTAAGCAGCCAAAACCAATTTTTAAAAACCCCTCGTGGACAGAGCCCTTTAATGTCACCTTTTTGCCTGAAGTAAAAGTTATGGCTGAATTATCAACCCCTGAAAGTAGGAGTTTGTAATGTAAATGGAAGGGCATTTCATAATTGAAAAGGAAATATCCTGTAGGGAACAATCTGAACAGACAGGGGGGCTGGGTAAACTAATGACAGAATAGTCCTTCTCAGGCTCTAACTTCTACAAGGATAATGCCACTAGCTGTATGGAACTGCCGAAACCAAGAAACTTTGCTCCTTGAGCCAAATTCATCCTGGGTCAATAGACACACACCTGGGATACGTTTATGGAGGGGATGGTATTATGGCATGTGACCCATCAGCGACACCAGTAGCAAAAATCCCTAATGGCTGGAGATGGGACACTATGGGAGGGCTCTGAGTTACTACAGAGAATTCTTTCCCAGGTATCTTCCTGGTGGGTTTTGGCCACATGTTCGGGGCCTAACTGATTGCTATATTTGGGGCTGGGAAGGAATTTTCTCCCAGGTCAGATTGGCAGAGACCCTGGGGTTTTTTTTGCCTTCCTCTGCAGCATGGGGCATGGGTCACTTGCAGGTTTAAACTAGTATAAGTGGTGAATTCCTTGTAACTTCAAGTCTTTAAACCATGATTTGAGGACTTCAGTAACTCAGCCAGACGTTATGGGTCTATTACAGGAGGAGGCGGGCGAGATTCTGTGGCCTGCAATGTGCAGGAGGTCAGACGAGATGATCGTGATGGTCTCTTCTGATCTTAAAGTCTATGAATCTTTGGGAAAAATCTGTGCTCACTTGTGGAAGCCGAGCATCACAATTGAGGACAATTTGTACTAAATCTAAAACATGGGGCTGACTCCCCACTGCTTTGCCCATTGCATGGTGATTTACACTTGTACAAAATGAGCATAAATGACCATACAGGGTGCAAGGCAACAGCAAAGCTTGTCCTTAATTTAACATCAAGGTGGACATAACCAGTGTGAAATAGCTAGTGTTTTATCGTACAAAGTGCATTTCATACAGTCCCCTTTAGTCAGCTCTATTGATCATCCAGTTACATGGCACATGCCAAGAGGAGGCAATATATTGACAAGGTAAGTGCCATGTAACTATAGAGTAAACACACAATGAATTCTGTTTCTTGGCTCACTCAGGTTATAGGGTAATTACTTCTGCAGAGCTACTATCTGCAATTACCAGGTAATCTACAGGAACACACAAGTGCTATGTAGTTGTAACACACGCCAGGGGCAAGGTTAAATCAAAAGAATTTAGGAGCCCTGGGGGCCATAGAAAATCAGGCACCTCTAAATACCATGGGCGTGATGTTCCACCCACACACCATTACAGTGTAGCATCAATGCTGATTTACCCCAGTGAGAGTGGAGAATCAGCACCTGACATTTTGGCTGGACACTGCTGCATGATCAGTGGCATGACCACTATTTTAGCTTATGGCCACTAAGTAGATTTTCTGGGGCAGAAATCTTTACTTGTGCAAACTTCCACCAGACCCTAAGGAGAGCCATGACTGTGGGAGGACTGCAGGATCTGTCCCTCTCCTTTTATTTATTTCAGCTACAGTACTTGGCCCAGGGGAGGGACCAATCCCTTGGTCTGTCATGCTATGATGCTCCCGCAATCCAGCAGAGAAAGGAATTGCTAGAATGTGTAGGGACTGCCTGCCTGGCACTTCCATCACCACCCTGAGCATCCCAATTCTCCTCCACCATGGTAAGCTGCAGGCAGCTAGTTTGCCTTTGCTTCTCAACTGCCTTGGTTTCAGCTCTGGCGAGGAGATGCCCAAGTGCTCCCTCTCTCTGCCTGGATCAGTGCCCATGGAAACCGCCTGTCAAATCTCCCATCCCAACCTGTCTCGGGAGTGTTTTCCCAGGCTACCAGCTGATCATGGTGGGGAGAAGGAAGACTGCTGGCAGTAAAGGGGCAAGGAAGGTTGCCCGAGAAGCACTGTCCCTCTCTGAGAACAACAAGGTCTATCAAAGACTAGCTAATTAGCCAGTCGGATGGTCAGAGCTGGGACGGCTGCTGCTCTGGAGACAAGGGGAGAAAAGCAGTTTTAAAGAATACGCATGTGGACACAAGACACAGCCGCACACTTAGCTCTGGGGAGCCTCCTGAGCTGTGTAAGTTGGCAAAGGGATGACTGAGGTGGGGAGTGAGAAAGGGGAGAGTGTATTCGGTGATTTCTGAGGGAGCTGCTAAAGCTGAAGGCTAATTGGTATTTCACCAGGTCGGTGAGTTTCCATGGCCCCGGCGGCATGAGGATGTGCTGTTGTTACTGGACACAATATTCCCTAGAAAGGTTGGAAACAGTCCTCATGTTAGTCCTATGACATGGGGGAGCAGAGATGAAAGCCCTAATGTTCTGCCCCAGACCCCAGTGAAAAGTCCTTTTCCTGTCCTGAGGCAGCCAAAGGGCCCGTTAACAAACCGACATGGCCACTCAGACAGAGACCCTGGAGTTTCATTGCAATCAGAGGCATGTGTGTGGTGGCGTGAAGTGCTAAAGTACTTTACAGATGCCTTCAAGTCAAGCCCTTCTATAGAATGAAGATAGCATTTAGATTTTAGATCAATGCAATAATACTTTGAGAATCTTTTTCATCTGGGAATCTCAAAGTACTCATCAGTCAAGCCCTACAACACCCCAGGAACTTTAATCTGTACTATCAAGTATCAGAGGGATAGTCGTGTTAGTCTGGATCTGTAAAAAGCGACGAAGAGTCCTATGGCACCTTATAGACTAACAGACATATTGGAGCATAAGCTTTCAAGGGTGAATACCCACTTCATCAGATGCATGTACTATGAAATCTATGAATAAGTGGAGGCACAGAGTGGTCAAGTGGCAGGGTGATCAGGGGATAGAACCCAGGGGTCCCGATCTATCGCACTGTAATTTTTCATTTGAAGTCTCTTCTTTCCACCTCTCCTCTCATGATCCCCTGTAGGCAGAGCACAAGCCCAAACCACATCAATCAGAGATGAAATTCTGCACCTACCGTATCTGAATGGGTGTGAGGTTAGGCACAACCAGTTCACCCAGCCTGAGTGCTCATGTAGGAACTCATGAAATATTGCAAACCTTTCTGAATGGTCTATGTACATTCATGGGAACTCACAGGCATTGTACTGACTTAGTCCAAGTCCTCAGCAGCAGGAGTTCTACCTGCCATATTGATGCAACAATACTGCATCTGGCGAGCTGCATCTGGGGCCCCTTTGCACTTACTTATTTGCCCCTCAATAAAGTTTTACAAACCAAAGGCACAAAAAACAAGGCTGCAGCTCTGGTCTCTGTTCATTTTTTATTTTGTTTTTTTTTCATTCCCAGACCTGTCCCTTCACTCCTGTGCATGGGGGTGTGCATGCTGAGCTTTATCATGGAAGAATGCAGCCCAGGTGTCCAGCATTTGTAGGTCCTGCTAATCATATCCAGATTCCTTCCTCCCTGGACTCTGCTTTATTTTAAGTAATACTTGACTCCTACCACAGAACAAAGGGCTCTCTCTGATCTCTCAGGTAATGGCATGCCCTCTATGTAGAGTGGAATAGAGTTAGAATGAACGCTCCAGAAACCCTGACAGCCCGTTTAACAAGGTGTCTAACATCCCATTTCCTCTGCACTTCCTCTCTCCTTAATCCTTTTATGCGAAACTCACTCAGGAGTAAGCACGTGTGAAATTGAGGACTCTCTAATACACATTGCACGACACAGACTCAGTGAAATAGAGTGTCTCAGCCTTGTTCCGTCAAACAGTGCCAAGAAGCAGCAGACTTTAATCAAAGAGTCTTTTCCCTGTGTCCAGGGCTTGCTGCACTTTCGGAGCAAATAAACAGTCTTTCCACTGACACTACTTTTCCCAATGCTTTGATCTTCTTAAAGCTCAGGCTACAAGAGGAAAGCTCAGGATACAAGAGGAAAAGCAGGATGAGTGATAAGGAGAGTGACCCTTAATCAGGGTTTGAATTGCAACCCTGAAATTGAACGTCTCTGAACTTTGGGGTGGGAGGTGGGGAAGGAGTTGTAGACTCTGAACCGGGACCTGGAGCCTCATTTTGCAAATGAGTGCTACCCACGGGTGAAGCAAACCCCCCCAGTTTCAAACCATTCTAGAGCAGATAAGGTGCATGCCAGCAATAATGTTCCTAGGTACTAGTAGCATGGTTTTAAGATGTGCTCAGCACCCACAGTTTCCATTAACTTCTCCTCCAAATTCTTTGTAGGGTCTGAGAGAAATTTGCATTAAGCCATTAAGCCAACTAAAAGCAGAAACAAAGCAAGTGACTTAATGAATGCTATGGAGGGTTGGATCAGTTTGAATAAAAGTCAGAAACCATTCAGGTCTTTGCTCAAAACTTGATAGAAATCTGTTCAGAGGACTATTCAGAAGTTTCTCTGAACTTTCTGGTTTCCACACTTTTTGGTTGCGAGCTCTTGATGGTGGCTATGAGGTTGAGTCAACGCAAAGGTGGGCTATTGGTTAACATGAAGGAATCCCTTGACTTTTCACTTCTTTACTGAGCTCTGGAATTAGGAACTCACACAGGTCGGCTACACTGCAGCAAGAGGTATGCAAAACATTCACATGGAAAGGCAAAATTACTTGAAATTGAAGGAGGGGTTTTTGTGTGTGTTGCGATGAACCTGAAAAATGTGCAGAGAATTTTTGACAATTCCATGGATTTGGAAGCTCAAAACCAGGCTGGGTCCCCATTGAAACTGAGCCTATTTCCCCAGTGAAAGAAGGCTTTGAAATTCAAAGTTCTCAATTTGAATTTGTTCCAGCATGCTTTGTAAACACAAAACTAAAATTGCACAGAAAAATGAAATTGAAGGGGCAGGGAAATATCAGAAAAGAAACAGTGAACATTTTCATGTGAAATTCCCTGGAAATTCTTTCACTGGTTTTGCACATCTCTAATCCACATTAACCTAAGATTTAGGCTAGTTACTATTCAACACAGGATGCATCCTGTATCAGCAGAACTATATCCTGCAACTGCAGGAAGACAGACTTGATCCAACAGGTCTATTATCTCCCCAGTTGCTATGATCCTGTCCTAATTAGGATCTCACACAGACCAGATACACCAAAAGTCAATGACAACTTCATTTATACAAGGGACTCAGCCTGGAAAAGCTGCCTGGTGTTTTTAAGTGACCATCAAGATATTGATTTGGTGAAGTCAGGAAATGATACTCCATCTATGTGTTTGGTTTAGAATTTAGGGGGTGTGCATTCTTATACAATAGGTGACCCTAAGGACAGAGTAATGTGAGAGAATGCCATTTTGGGGATGCTAAGAATGATGGTTCATCTCTGCCCCCGCACCTCCTATAGACTTTTTTAAAAATTCAAATGGCAACTCAAACGTTTATTTTAGATAAAGGATGCAGATGGATGATTTGCATCTCCGTTCACAATCCTCTGCTGGATTCAGTGTTTTAGAAACAAATGATTTGCAATGTTAGGAAAAGAAGAGACTCCTTGTTGTACCACGGAGCACAGATAACAGAGCCCAAGATGAACAGTACTAAACCTATTGTCCCCAAATATTAAAAAATGACCCAATACAAAAGAAAAAACGAACCCAAACGATTAAAATTTCAGTATTATCATCATATCATGTAAATGATAGCGTCCCTCTGGATTAGATTTATGGAGAGCAGACCTGAGATTGTAGAGATAAAACGTTTTTAATCTGCGCACCTAATCAGCTGAAGGGGAAATATAAAATGCTAGTAACAAATTGAAAGTCAGTCTAAAAATGATACAACAAACATTAAGACCATCATTCCCTTTCTTTTTTAAAAAGCACAAAATGCTTTTTACAATACTTCCAGGGTTGAAACCTTAGCAAAAAAAACTTGGCCCCCACTTTAATCTGCTCTGTATATTCAACTTCCTATTTTAAATGGATCAGTTTACTTGTGACTAAATATAGAGTGGATCTCACCATTTCTCGCTAGGTGGAACACTATAAAAGGTAAGTGGTACAATACATCATCTTAAAAGGTGGCTTATCTGGAGAGGAGGTGTAGGAAATATAGTGCAAGGGACAGTCTGCATCTGAGGCACAATTGGATTCCATTTTTCCTTTTGAAATAGGGAAGGGAGAGAACGTTACTAATGCCTGAAAAATAATGTCAAACCATAAGGCATGTAGTACGGGATATATTTCTTCAATTTGAAGGGAGAGACTGTGCAAATAAAAAGTCTAGGGCTGTTAAAGACTCAGACGGCACCATTTCTAATGGTATTATCTGCATAGATCAATTACAGAAACACTTTCCTTCTACAGCATCTTCCACGCAAAGGCTCTCAACTCTCCTTACAAACATTCTTAGGCCTTGGCTAGACACAAAAGTTGCACTGCTTTAATTTCACTGGTATAGTTTAAGTGGTACAACCCTGCTACTGTGAATACAGTTATACTGGTATAAAAGTGCTTATACTGGAGTAAGGTCTTGTCTATACTAGAAAGCTGTACTACATTAACGATCCCGGTACAGTAATACTGGTGCAAACCCCTAGCGTGGACGCTTATGTGGGTATAATTGTGCTTTAGACTGGTATAATTTTTTCTGTATGGAAAGGGGAATAAGCTATACTGGTATAAGACACCTTTATACCAATATAACGGCGCTCACACTAACGGTTGTACAGTATAACAATAAAACAAATCACGCCCCTAGCCCACAGTTATAGCAGTAGAAAAAATGTCCATAGACCAAGCCCTTAGATTTTAAGACCAGAAGGGACCACTATGATTATCTAGTCTGACCTCCTGGCCAGAAAATTTCATTCCAGCATTGGAGGAAATTCTTCCCTACTACATAAATGCCATCAAGCCCCAGACCACTCAATTAAGTCTTGTGAGCAAGGCCAGAGACGACTCAACTCAGATTCTGCCCACAAACATAAGCTCCTTCTACAATCCCAGAACAGCTACATATTTCTGGTAAAATGACCAGCAGGGAAACACTTAACAGTGCTGCGCTTTATAGGGGCCATTGTCAACACTGCGAGGTGAACGGGGCCATAAGATATGTGCTAGCAGGAGGAAGCAGAAGGCTGAATGGACATAGTGACCTTCGTGTGGAACAGGTCCCTTTCAGGAATTTTGGTTGCACAGACATACATCATGGTTTCAGGTAGGAGAGAGAGAGAGAGAGTGTGTGTGTGTGTAGAGCTGAGAGGTTCCGTGTATATATATATATATATATATAGTCTTAGCTAAGACTATATATATATATATATATATACACGGAACCTCTCAGCTCTACACACACACACACTCTCTCTCTCTCTCTCCTACCTGAAACCATGATGTATGTCTGTGCAACCAAAATTCCTGAAAGGGACCTGTTCCACACGAAGGTCACTATGTCCATTCAGCCTTCTGCTTCCTCCTATATATATATAGCTAAGACTCCTAAATAGCATACAATGTTCCTCTGTTCCATTGACCAAAAATCAAGAGTCCCTGACAGAAGAGAAAAGTAAATCCTGGATGGAACTGGAGATTTGTGTCTGAGCCCTAGATTGGTGTGGACTGTTTAAGCCCCTCTGACTGACTGTGTGTTCTCTCTCCCCCTTTAATACCTGGCTGTATATTGCTCAGACACCATGCACAGGGTAGATATATTTATGTGGCCCGACCCTGGAACACAGAGGTGTACTGGGCAGGAAGATTATTGAACAAAAGTAAGTAATAAAGGTATAGGGCAAAAAGATGTGTTATGGTGTTTCCTTTGAGGCAAAGACAAAGAAGATACTTGGCTGTTTGTTGTGCCAGAGAATCATCCCTGATTGTTTGTGTCATGGTGGCAGATAAGTGCAAAAGAGATAGATGTTCTGTCTCCGAGGCACTGTTCTCATCTGTATAGTATGAATTTATGCCTGCTGGTTGCAAGGCTCATGATTCAGAGTCGGTATATGACTGTGATCTGAGCAGAGGAAAGCCAGTGCCTTTACATTTGACGTTGATCTGCTTCATTCATGTTGTCAGTCAGTCTCTGAGAAACGTCCCCTTGTGTTAAAGTCAGTTTACTACCAGCGCATGCTCTGTCGCATGACGGCCACCTTCCATACCAGGAGAGGAAATGGGATGGGGTTCCATGTGGGGAGAGGGCATTGTTTAATCAAAGACACTCTGTTCATTATGATGGACTTGCTGGTTGATGAAGGAAGATTTCCTTCCCTGGTTGCTAGGTGAGGACAGCTCCTTTCCCTAAATTCCACTCCTAACAGAGGCTCCAAAGCAGCTTCTCTGCAGAAACCGGCCAGGAAGGTTGGAAAGGGGGGGGGGGCAGTTTTTTTGGGGGTATACCCAGCACTATGTTCTAAAAATTTAATGACTCTTTCCTATAGCATTTGGCTGCCACTTACAATTTTAAAGCAACACATTAATTTGTTAATTGCAAAATGGCAATATTGGCTACCAATTGACTTTAGAAGCCCTGTGCAATAGTTGATTATTCCGTGTTTTAAATACTGGCAGGGGCACACAGAGCCCGGGGCAGATATTCCATGTATGAATGTTTTAAAAACCAAAATACATACAGACCGAGCTGAAATAGTGTCTTGGCTTTGAAAGTGGAGGAGATCAAAGAGCCCTAGGGAACTTTTAGTGGACACTGAGTGCACGGCTGGCTAGCATGAGGTAGATTTACACCCCAGCCTGCTGCATGCTTACTGTTTGTCTAGACAAGCCCTTTGCTAGGCAGATAGCCAGCCTCCCTCCCCTTTGTTACCATTAGTAAGATTACAGCCTCCTGCTTAAAAATATCCCTTGAATAA
This sequence comes from Chrysemys picta bellii, assembly GCF_011386835.1. Lineage (NCBI taxonomy): Eukaryota > Metazoa > Chordata > Testudines > Emydidae > Chrysemys > Chrysemys picta. The sequence goes on along the minus strand of NC_088809.1, from coordinate 7,274,003 downwards.
TGCTATTCACATCATTCATCTCCCGACAACCAGGGCCGGCTCCAGGGTTTTGGCTGCCTCAAGCAGCCAAAAAAAAAAGCCGCGATCTGCGGCGGCAATTCGGTGGGAGGTCCTTCGCTCCGAGCCGGAGTGAGGGACCGTTCGCCGAATTGCCGCCAAATAGCTGGACGTGCCGCCCCTCTCCGGAGTGGCTGCCCCAAGCACCTGCTTGACAAGCTGGTGCCTGGAGCCGGCCCTGCCCACAACCTCTCTTTCTTCAACTGCAGTGCTGTGTCTTGTTTCTGTGCCGGGTGGAGGCTGAGTCCTGGCGCTCAGATCCAGACCTGAACTGCCCCAGAGAAGAGATAGAATCTGTTTCATTTCAGGCCCATTTCTTTGGAGGAATGGGAAATTGTCTTTTCCATGCTGAGGCCAGGTCTACACTATAAACATATGAAAAATCCACACCCCTGAACGACTTTGTTATACTGATCTAAGCCCCGGTGTAGACAGCGCTACGCCAGCAGGAGAGCTTCTCCCATTGACCTAGCTACCGCCTCTTGGGGAGGTGGATTAACTACGCCAATGGGAGAAATTCGCCTGTTGGTGTAAAAGCGCAGCGCTGTACATGAAGACAAGCCCTGAGTTAGAGCACAATCCTGCTTGCATTGACTTTTGCATTGAAAAAGCCTTGAAGCCCTACATATACATATACAAATGTTTGGTAGTAGTCAATGAAAAAATAATTTTAAAAAGCCTGATTTTATGACCTTTGCATTCTCTGATTCCACACGAAATCCCATTGGAATTAATGGAGTTACTTGCAGAGTAAAGCACTGCTTTACACGAGTAAGGGTGACGGAATCAGAACCATAACAATCCAAATAACTCATTAACAGGCTACCTAAAAGGATTTATATGGAAGATTTATTGGCCATTCTATAGACGGAAAGTACAGACATAGGCACACATAGTATACAACAGCTACATACACCAGAAAAAATTAGACATATTTCAGAACATAAATTAGAAACTTTCCACGAACTGCTGGAAACAAATGAGAGCAAAGAAAGAGAGGTAGAGACAGATAGATAGAAAAAGAGAAAGATCTAAGAAATTCTATTCTGTAGCCTTACTGATAAGAAGCATGTTCTGAAGACAAATTCTTTCAAACTAACAGCATCAGTAAGACCTTCATTCATTCTCCCTATCTAAGCGAGTCTGTTTGGAGCATCACTTTCTCATGTCAGGGTTGTTTGTGCTTTCAGGAATGAAGAAGATTAAAGAATTTCTTCGCCCTGCGTCCCAGCCTTCTCCTCCAAACTGGAGAGTTTGTTTATTTTGGTCTGCAAACTTCCCCTAATTTCCCTCAACCCCTGATTGCTTAATTTCATGCTTCTCTGAAACAAGATAATCAACTCAGTTCATCCTCTTACTTTTCTTTCCCCGGCTAATTATTCCACATCCCCACCCATTTGCTGCACCACTTCTCTGAGGAAGTTTTGACTCAGTGTGGGGAATATTGGGTTCAAGGAGGAAATGAGCTTTGCTGCTGTAAGTGGACCCTCTGGAGAACAGAGGGGAAAAAAGGCTAAGCCCAGTGACTTTCATTGATTTCATTTCCCCCCCAAAATAGATCAAAGTATTTTCACATTTCTTGGTGCTTCTGCAGTTCAGAGGGACGGTAGCCAGGGGCAAAAAGACAAATGAAAAAGTTCTCCAGAGACTCAGGTTTGGACCCAAATCTCCCTCTCCAGGGCAGGATTTATTGCAGAATTTCCGGGTTTATCCAACTAGAGATGGGTGAATGATTTTGAGTGTTGGAAAAAACAAAACCAAGAACATTTGCAAAACTTGAAATGTCCTTAAAATGTTATTAAAATATTTAAAATATTTTAAAATGCTCAAAATTTAAAAAGAAGTTTCATTTCAAGTCAAACCAAATAGTTTGTTCAACTTAAATTTCTTTTTTTTAAACTTTTCAAAATTGCCAATGAACGAAAAAAACCCACAATTTACCCAGCTTTAAATCCAACATGACAGCAGAGGCCCTATTCACGATTGCCCTACATCTGGGATCATCATTTCCACTAGTGCAAAGTAGGTGCGAAATGCTGCCAAATCAGACAGGTACGCTAACTTTGCACGGGCATAAATGACTCACCTTTGCCCGCCCTTGCTGCAATCAGGCCGTAACTTGGCAATAGTCTCCTGCTGCTGTTCCTTCCAGGCAGTTTTACAAGCAATAAACAAAAATAGAAGAACCAAAAGCACACAGCACACAAGGGCATCTCATATGCAGGGATGCTGGAACTAGGAGTCTGGGGATGCGGTAGCACCCCCTGGCTTGAAGTGGTTTCCATCACATACAAGATTTACAGTTTTGTTCAATGGCTTCCAGCACTCCCACTACACAAATTGTTCCAATGCCACTGCTCATATATTTTCCCCAAAGCTCCCTGGCCTGGTTTTAGGTCAGTAACTGGCAAGTAACACAAAACACATTCTCCAAAAAATGAGTGATCCCGGCATTTGGTTTGTTTGCAGCCCAATATTGCTGCCTTTTTGTTGAGCCGGTATTCTCTTTTTAACAACCAATCATCTACACGATCTATCACATTGCAGGCTCCTGTTGAGACTATCAGGATGCAACCTGGGAGTCAGGAAAATGAACAAGCTGGTCCAAAACAAGAACGTGCCTCTTCTCTCTCTGAGCCCGTGTTCCAAATTCAATCAAAAAAAGAGTTATTTTAGGGTAACTTTATCCCAACCTCAGCTTTCCATGTCTCCCAGTGCCTACCCTTCAAGATTCCAGAGCTGAGCGGAATGAGAAAGCCTGCTCAGATAAGACTTCTAGACTCAGCTCAGCAGATATGAGAAATCTGGACGTAAGATAAAGCACTTGAACCAAGCTTCCAAATCTCATCAATATTCAGACCTTTATAATCACTGCTGGAAGAGCTCTATGTGATTCCCCAACCCAGAGCATGGGACCATGTCTATAATGATACATATGGCCACTTGGACATTCTCTAGCATCCTAACTTATTTATTACACATGACGTCCCAGCTGCCTCCACCGTTGTAGTAACCACCTTCCAGCTGGAGTGGCAGGACATGCCTCCTTCTATTAGGTTGTTGCCAATGCTTATAAACAAGTGAGAGCATGATATGCTTACATTCCTTGCAGAATAAAGGAACCACATTTAGATAGCCTAGAACACCATTTGTTGAATTTTGCCTCTTTCCCATGGTTAAGGCAATGGACAGAGACTCAGAAGAACCAGAATTTATTCCCAGTTCTGCCACAATCTTTCTTTGTAACCATGGTTAAGTCATTTACTCTGTCCGTCCATAGGTTTCCAAAGCCTGCTAAATGGGGATAGGATTTCATACCCTCTCCCTGGGTACAGCTGAGCTTCAAAATGGTTTTTCATCTACTTTTGCGCTACTGAAGCTCAAATATTGACAGAGTGAGAACACGAGAAGTACAGTTTAATGGGGTCTAATAGAAATTTTAATCTGAAGTCAAATGAACATTCACAGAATTCCCTCCCCCCGGTTATTCACATAGCTCCCATTTTGGTAATGGGCCACTCTCTTACCACTTCAAAAAGTTATTTTTCCTCCCTTGGTCTCCTGCTGTTAAGTGATTTATCTCGTTAGACTGACTGACTTGGTAAAGCAACCCCCATCCTTTCATGTATTTATACCTGCTCCTGTATTCTTCACTTCATACATCTGATGAAGTGGGTTCTAGCCCACGAAAGCGTACGCCCAAATACATTTGTTAGTCTCTAAGGTGCCACAAGGACTTCTCGTTTTTTTTTATAGTTCAAATAGTTTCCCCCGCGTCTGCTCTCCAAGATGGGGAGTCCCACAGTTCCTTTTCTGCTGGATTATACTCTTTGTCCATGTGACAGGAACACAGAATGTAACTGGTGCCTTTTGACAATCACAACATTCTAACAGCCTCAAACTGCCCCCAACCTGTAGCAAAGTTTCCATTGTGTCATTATATGGCCCTAAAGGATGCAAGCATGACTTTATAGATAACCCTATTTGAAGAGGAGGAGAAAGATTATTTGTTCTGAGGTAGCACCTAAAGTTTCAGTTAAGTTGGGGCCCCGCTGTGTTAGGCACTGTACAGACATAAGAAGTGATCATGCTAGCCCCAAGGAGCTTACAGTTTAAGTGACAGGACATAACAGGTGGGCAAGACAAATGAGTGGTCAGAGGGAGGGAGGACAGAGTAGCAATAGCAAGACAATGTTTTAGAACAGGTGAAATTGTCACCAACTTAATCAAATCATCCAAATAGGGTGCTGTTTAAGTCCTAGAATGGCAGAGGCTTTTTGCTAACATCCTATACACCAGAGAATGCTTAATTATACGGCTTAGCGAATAGTGCACTGGACTGGGACCCAGGAGACCTGAGTTCTATTCCCAGCTTGCCACTGGCCTGCAGAATGACCTTGGGCAAATCACTTAATTGCTGTGGGCCTCAGTTTCCCCATCTATAAAATGGGTCTAATGATACTGACCTCCTTTGTAAAGCGCTTTGAGATCTGTTGATGAAAAGTGCTACTTAAGGGTTAAGTATTATTATTATAAATGATATGCATTTGACAAGTCAATCCTTACATTAAATACAAGTTCTTTAGTAACTTAGTATCCTTTCTCCAGCTATCAGCTCCTTGTAAAGGAGGGGTTAGCACACCCGTCATGTACATTGTCTTAGAAGATTGATTTCTCACCTGTAAAAGTGATCTACGTTCTCTCTCCTCTCCTGGACTCCTTAGTCAAAAGGGAAAATGGATCTTTTAAAGATACATGTATCCATCACTATTATTTACATTCTAATATGCGTATGCAGCTCTGCTCCAACAGGGGAAATGTAAATCAGATGGACATCATTCCCTGAATGCCCTAAAGAGCTCCATTCCCCCCAAATTAGAATAGAAAATGCTCTTTTAAAATGCACCTTTAATATGTAAAAGCTGCTTTATCCTGGCTCTAAATAAACCAAACCTGAGCTACATGCCAAATATAGTAGATGAAGGACAGGTGAGATGAGAGTATCTGGCCAAGGAATCAGTCCTAAACAGCTATTTATATTAATGCAAAGAAGGTACAATGTTCTTCCTGTTGATATATGCTGCAGTGGGATGTAGTTTTGTCCCACTAGTGAGAATAAAAACGTACAGTTCATGATAGGCAAAGTCACATGTGTGAGATAAAAAGCTCCAACTATAATATATGTCTCTGCCATGTATTCTCATCAGGATTTTCTTTAGATCTTTGGTTGACAACAAGAAAACACTTACTCAAGGTTAGACACGGCTTTCCGGGCTTCTTAATAACCATTCCCTACCTCCTAGGGGATTGTGCTTCTGAAACAAGCCAAACTCAACTTTCGTTTCTGGCCTTGCAGAGACAAGGAAGAACTCATTTATATGCTTCTTTGTTTTCCACTTAGCCCCGCATGTGAACATATAGTACACAAATGTGCTTGTGTGTCTGAGTATATGTACTACAAGGATGTGGAGAAAGACAATTGGTCTGTATCTCTCACCGACAGAACGCCCTTGACATTGGTCAATCCACATTAAAAAACATATTCACATTGTAACAAACTGGTTGCGTGAATGTAAATCACTGCCCTGTCCTACTTGGAACTGCTGCTTTAACTGTCATAGCCCCTATATGGCTAATAGCTAATGGAGATTCTCCTCTAGCCCAAATGCTTTTGGAGCAGAAGGATAGAAGTTCTATCCATGCTGGTATTGTGATGTGCAAGTGTTGTGGCATACATTGTACTGACAATTTAGAAGTCACCAAATGCATGAATTTGTTACATACATTAAAAAAAACATTTTAATTTTTCATTCCCAGCTCATCCCACACCTCAGGGGATATAGCCAGGATGCAAAGAACACTAGAAACTAGAATGCGTTTTTGCCAACCAGTATAGAGGGAAGGCCAGTCCTACAACACACACTGCCAGTTACTTCTGGCTGTGCATGCCACCTCCACCATCAGAAGACAGAGCGTATTGTGCTCGTGAGGGGCTTTAAAGTCTTCCCACAAAGTAACCATAACCTGAACAGATCCACAGCACAGTTTGGCTTTGCGTGTGCTTTGAACTCAGCTTTGTTTCCTTTTTACTAGTTTGTACACCTCAGAACAGTTCCCTGGGGCAGTATTTCCAATCTCAAGTGATCAAAATTCACAAGAGGTCACGAGAGTGGCTTAAAAATTATAAGATTTTAAAAAAGGATACATTTTGGGTTCATTTGTCTTTTGTTTTATGTGCTTTAGGGGCTACTTGGGTCACATTTTCAAGCTTTTCTCTCCAACCACGAAGGCTAAAAACGTACTTTTATGTAAAAACAAATATTGTGACACTCGTAATAAAAACATGAGACTTGTAACGCTGGTCATAACTTTGTCATAAGGAGCTGCTTACAGATGTTACATTGGCACAAACTTACTTATGAGGCAAGGGTCCCTGATATAATCATGTTTCATCCTCAGCAGCATCAGGTTAAGGAGGGTACCCCCTCTGCAACCCTTCCTCCCAGTCCTCATCAACCTATGATTTAGCTCATCTGACTGAACGTGGCCTTCACTGGCTTTTTCCTCACAAAAGCATAGGCCTGTCCCAATAGGCCTCGCAATAAATTTACAGTGTCAAAATAGTGTATCACTGAGTGAAGATTATATCTGTCCCATGCCCTGAACTGAAGAGCTCAGTCAAAGAATGTGTGATCCCTTGCCACTGATACCATGTCCCCAATGGAAAAGAGAGCAGAGATTAAAAAACAACACCTTATACACACACAAACCCCAAGCCTCCTACATGACAATGCCTCTGGCTTTGCTAATCCAAGTGGTAGCCTCTGCTATCCAAGGAAATATCTTTAAAAGGTTTATCATTTCAACAAATTAAGCAACCAGCCTGGGTAAAGGTTTATGTCAATATAAAACATTGTTGGAATGAGAGAGTGAACTTCCCATTGATAGTAAACCAGAGAGACAGCATGTGATCTGGGCAATACTTTTAGCTAGATTTTCTTTGTGTTTTGATTTTAACCCTTGAGCTCCCGTTTATAGCCATTGCCTGCTGAACTGGATTTCAATGGGCTCCTGACCTGGAGAGCTGTACTCAGAGGGTGGAATTTACTCCTGCATAGAGGCCCAGCACAAGACCCACTCTCACTCACGAGGGGTCTCCACTTACACTCTCAAAAGAAAACTTAAGTGGGACTTACATAGTGCTTAGGCCTTGAGCTTGCCCCATCCTCCCCACCCCCCTTCATGGGGCAGGGGCATGAATTTCCACCCACCGAATCTAATATTTGCCATAGCACTGCTGCATCAAGCCTGGCGGGTTTTTTTTGTCTCTTGACAGTGGCTAATACCAGATGCTTCAGTTGAGCATGATCTTTCCCCTCCATACCATGCACCCTTGCAATTGTGCAGTGCTGTACAAGGAAGGAAAATTCTTCTGCCTGTTACGCCCACACACCAAACTCTTACGTTGGAATCTGAAGTTAGATTGCTGCCATCTGACAATTCCCAAAGCCCGGTGCTGGAGTGAGTCAAAGATGGCCCAGGATTCCAATGTAACTGCAATTTCCTTTCTTTTGAGCATATCTGTACTACAGCCTTAGAAGTGGCAGTGGGAAGTAACTTGGAATTATTCTCACCGCGGGAGGATATCAGCCCATGAGAGTCTTTACTGTTTGCTTTTAAAAACAGTTTAATATGGGAGCTATCTTGAGCCAGCTTCCCTTAACTGTGATTTAGACAAACACCCTTGGAACAGTTGAGCATTCACCATTATTCCTAGCTATTCTCAATACACTGAGAAGTTGCCTTTATGGACCATGTGACAAAGCATATTCTAGGTTCATTCTCTCTCTCAAGCTATCTGCAAAGATGTTTCCCTAAGATGCGTGCCACAGATATTGCTTTATACCAACAGGTGTGGGTCTTAAAATTTACTTGGCTTGGCATTTCAATCCTTCCAAAAACCAACGCTTAATCGGGGAACGAAAACACCAGTGATGAAGTATTCTTGGGACAGTTTTCCTTCTAGGCTGCTGCTTTCTGACACAGCCCCTGGTTCAGCCGTAGCATTTCCTCTACATTATATACAGAAAAGCATTAGAAATAAACCATTAATTCTTGACCAAAGACTAAATGGACAAGGGAGGATTAAAACGGGAATTAGAAGTCCCAGCCTAGGCTAGGTCTACGCTACCCGCCTGAATCGGCGGGTAGAAATTGATCTCTCGGGGATCGAATTATCGCGTCTCGTCGGGACGCGACAATCGATCCCTGAATCGACGCGCTTACTCCACCAGCGGAGGTGGGAGTAAGCGCCGTTGACGGGGAGCCGCGGAGGTTGATTTTGCCGCCGTCCTCACAGCGGGGTAAGTCGGCTCTGATAGGTCGAATTCAGCTACGCTATTCGCGTAGCTGAATTTGCGTATCTTAAATCGACCCTCCCCCTGTAGTGAAGACCTGCCCCTAGACTAATCCAATCCCTTCTCAATTCTTTCCTATGAGCAGAATATAGACGTCACTGATCAGAAAACGTTCTGGGTTCAGTCGTGGCTTTGCCTGCAGCCAAGGGCAGTGTGGTTGAACTGCCCTTGAGCAGACCAGAGTTACCATATGCCTTCTAGGCTCCCCACTGCTCTGCAGAAAAAGTGCCCACTCCTGGCCTAGCATCCGCTGACATGCTGGAGGAATCATGCTATCCAGCATGGTGGGGGTGTAGAGTCTCCTATCCAAAGTGGGCAGGGGGGCTATCAACCCAGGTTCTGTCCTCTTAGGGTGACCAGATGTCTCGATTTTATAGAGACAGTCCCAATTTTTGGGTCTTTTTCTTATATAGGCTCCTATTACCCCCCACCCCCGTCCCGATTTTTCACATTTGCAGTCTGGTCACCCTACTTCCCAGCCATATACCCTATACCCACTTCCCAGCCCATCCTGCCCATTTGCATAGTGGGGGTGAGATGTATCAACCCCATAGAGGTTCTCTTCCCCACCTAGCTACCTGTGCTCCATATAGCTCATTACTTCCTGGTGCTGTTGTGGATGGTGGATGACAATTTGCCTCTTTTATTACTCTCTCTCTCAGTATTATTCAACCAGTTTTGTTAGTCCATGATGTTAATTGACAAGATTTGGTATCCCAGGAACAAGAAAGCTTGGTGGCTAACAACTGGCAACTTAGGTCAACAAAGCACAATTGACCGCACACCATCAAAGCTGTCTCGAGGCTGGCTTGGAGACAACCCTGGTCCTGGCGAGTGTAGCAGCTGGACTGGACAAGCCACAGAACAGAGAGAGAGAGAGAGGAGTGCACATTCATTCACAATAAAGCATTTACTTCTCATACAACCAAGCCAACTGGGGTAATAAAAAAGAACCAACACATTATATATTTCAATCAGGAAATAATTCTGCTCTTGGAACACACGTCCCAATATTATTACGCCGATCCGCAAGCTGTGAATGACTCGGGATATTTGGAAGGAAAAACAATTTGCTCCCACTATTTACTTCTTCCTCCTGTTCTCAACCCAGAGATCACACAAATGTTTTTCCGCACCTCGGCTGTGAAAGAGACACTTTCATCGAGGAGGAGTAAATCACAATAACAGGGAAATAATCCTTCCCCTGAAATGTTTTATTTATTTATTTTTGCTTCACAGAAGTCTACATAAAAGTTCATAAATTGCGGCAATGGCTGCTGGTTAGCAGCTCAGACTCCAAATGAACCCCCCCCCCCTTTGATATTGTGACTTGACAAGCGACTGTTGGGGCAGGGATGTAAGGCGCTCTGGCACGAGTATGCCTTTTCCCCCTTTAAATCTAACTCAGGTAATGAAAACGCACAAGAAAATAGTGGGGTGCATCTGGGAGTAGTAGAAAACAGTTAGATCTTCATAGAGCCATAAAGAAGTAAACAGTAGGCTGCTATGAAGATCTATGGGGCCCCGCAGTGCCATTGTCTTCAAAAGGAATTAAAAACAAATTGCTGAGGGCCAGCACATAATTTAGAGACTCACGGCAATTTTATGACTTGCTAATGTTCCTAATTACATGCCCGTGAAAGGCTTAATTAATTGGGGGATGTAGCAAAAAGTGGAGCCTGTGTTTGTTATCATGGTTCCACTGCATTGATTTTAGTGCCTATGGAGAATTTAGGGCCTCTTTATTTGCACAAAGAAAATGCAAGTCTCTCGAAAAAATGCACATTAAGATCAACCCCTCGCTGCTATCTAATATACTTTCCTCTACTTAACCAAAGCGCTTGTAATCATATTTTGTAAATGTTGGTGCCGTTAATTGCATTGTGAGAGAAAATAGGTTCCGCTTGACTGGTTGTGGAGAATTTTACAAAGTTCTTTCCCTGCTCCCAAATCCGAGGACTCTCTGAGAGAAACTCATCAGGAAGTTGATGTGGCAGGATGCTCCGGTGTGGCTGAGGATGGTTTAGGAAACAGGAGAGCTCCCTCCACTTTCTCCTCCTCTTAGCGTCTCTCGCACACTCTCCAAGAGGGTTTGGAAGGACTCAGGGATAGAGAGCGAGTAAAGGCTTTGGCAGACCCTATAGGGACTCTTTGCCAAGGAGGTCTTGAAAGTGCCAACTGTGTTTTATGCACACGCTCACAACCGGGGTATTATTTTGTTGTTCCCAAAAGCGTGGTCTGTGCTTCACAGAAGACAGAGAAAGGCATGGCCTCAGACCCAGCACGCTTAAACAGGATACCACATGGGAAAGTGACCAAAAGTAAGGGGTGGGGAACCAACTTCACTAACTTTATAACAGAACTTGGTTTTAGATCGATGGGCAGATTTCTAACACGCTGAAGAGCAGGGCTGTTTGACTCCGGGGTTTTGGTTGGAGTCATTATAGGGAAAGGGCATTTCAGCTGAGAAATATGGATTCCCAAGTTCAACCCCCTTCCCTCAAGCCATCTGAGATCTACGGATGAAAACTGAAAAGTACCACATCCCTACAGTGGAAATAAAGATCTGTCCTGATGAGCATAAAAATTACAAGAAAAATCCATTTGGGCCAATGGAACATCATAGCCCTTTCCGAGCTCTACCAGAGCTCGTTCCCAACACAGACATCATTTTAATCCTTTTACTGCCAGAACACTACTAAGGCACCCTTTCTGCCCAGAAGCTGTTTTATTGACAGGACATGGAAACAGCTGGACATTCCACTGAGGAGATGGCTCAGTAAAAGTGACTTGAAGGGATCCAGTCTCCAGCCAGGTAGCTCCGAATGTTGCTAAAGGTTAAGCATCTCAGGTAAAGCACCTGAATTAATTCAGTGCAATGCATCTGGGTGGGCACCATTAGAACCCAAGTGCCCCACTTCACCAGAGTGACAGCTACCTTCCTGTATGTATCTAAAAGGCTCAACTCTGATGTGTTATCAGCGTGTAGCTGACCAGCTCGGCTCACTATCTAAATGATCATGAAGTCCACTATCCATGCAGCAGTAAGGAGAGACTCGTACATAAGTACAATGGCACAATACAAATAATAAATAGCAACGATCATATTCCTTAAGTATGGAGCCTTCTAATAGAGGTTTGTACTTGAATTGCCATTCCTTGGCAGAGAAATAATGGATTTAAGATTCAGATAATTTAACACACACACACCATTCCACATACACCTCCAGAAAAGATATTAAGGCAGGACAAAGAACTTTTCCAAGTTCTTACGCTAACTGCATAAATAAAGTAAAGAAAATCAGTTCTCTGAGCTTTTGACCGGTGCAAGAGATACTGTTTCCAAGGGGTGTTAGATACAGCATACAAAAATAAACATGAAACATTTAGAAGCAACCTGGGAAAGGAAAATGCATTGGAAGGGAGGAAGGCTTTTTTCAAGTGAACTTCACATCTTCCTTAAAATGCTTTTCTCCTTTTCTTGGCGTGAGTGTCTCTCTGGATTTCTGCACTCAGGAGCTCCAATGAGTTGGTAAGAGTGGTGCACTTATGCGGGAAGCTGTGATGGCCACTGATCTGAAGGAAACACCCACTGGGGGGATTGGTAATTTACGCTCTCAAAGACCAAGGGATCTGCTGCCCGAGCATAAACTGCAAACTGTGTCAAATTAGGTGGTGCTGGGTTTGTCACACTAGATGGCCATACAGTAGGGAATGAGTTTGAATTACAAGAATCATTTCATGTAGGGGAGAAAGTTAGAGCTTGATTCCATATGTTTAAGCCTAGTGCTTTTAATCTACTTAATCATTAATCTTTTTCCTTTCTGCCTCTCCTCCCCCATTTTTCTTAAAGGGGTGAGTTCTCTCTCTCTCTCTCTCTCTCTCTCTCTCTCTCTCATTCTCTTTCTCATGCATACACACACTCTCAAACTTCCACACAACAACCTTAGACTTTGCTGGGATAAAGAAACTATACAACCATAGAGTGAGCAGATATTCACCTTCCCCTGAACCTGGACAGTACAGACTGCGTTGTAAGCTCAATTTTATTGTGTGCATGTGTGTTTGTAACACATACTGTTGACAAAGTGTGTGTGTGTGTGGGTTATTACCAACCAGCAATCATTTCATATAATATCACAATTAAAGTGGAAGGACTTGATATCCTGAGTCACAAAGTCCACTCAGGAAAAGAGAGAGAGAGCCTTGCCTGTCTAGGCTGCTGGCTCAAACGCAGTCCATGCTGGTCAAGACTGGATGTCATTACCGTGTTTGATGGCTGTGTAATGTATTGTCATGGACAGGTTCCTTCATCTCAAAGCCACCACCACAAATACCAGCAGTAACAACCACAACAGAGAGGCCAAGAACTGTAAGGCGGAATTACTTTCTCACACTTAAAAGTGGCCTCGCCAGCTCAGGGCTGAGACATGATGGTCAGAGGCAGCAAGCTTGTGGAATACTTGAATTGGCACTGGCCCCTTCTCAACCAGCACTGTGGACAAACAGGGGATCTCAGTCCCCAAGACTGTTCATCCGGCACTTTCACAAGCACCAAACTCACTCTAAAAATAATTAATTACATAAAACTGAAGTAAAAAGAAAACCCTATGTATAGAGACACCTGACTGTGTGCGACTCTACCTTCCATATATTCCATCTGGCTTAGTTACTTCTAATGCAGCATCATCTGCCTATCCCAGAGCCGAGGCGCACGGGTAACTATGAAAAATGGGACATGCAACTGGACCAAATGCAGTAGTTAAACTGTTCAGTTGTTTTTTCTTATTTTAAGTATGTGGAATATTGCAAAGGTAATGAGAGGAGTGGAATAAACATGCATTTGTAATGGTGTCTATTGCACATCATCTTATATACACATGTCTATATGGAAAATCATTAATATGGAGGAATAGAGAAACCTTTTGAGGTTCAACACATGCAGTCGTAAAAATCTCAACACACCATCGGCTGCCTCAGTGTTGTAGTGAAAGGGCTAACATTGACAGCAGGGGGTTCAGTGCTTTTTTGCTATCTACTGCTAACAGCAAAAGAAGATTCTTCTTTAGCTCAAATGATAGGGGATTGTGTGACTGGAGCAGGGAATACAAGAGTTCTAGCCCCACTGTGGCCATAAAGTTCCAAGACTACTGAAGTGCCAGGTTACCGTATTGATAGGAACAAGCACATGAAGTCATGTGATTGTAAGCTGTTCAGAGCTGGGACTGTCTTTCTTTTGTGCATGCACAGTGCCTAGCACAATGTTAGATAATGAACATGTGATCGGTTTTCCAAAATAAAGTCGCACTTAAATTACTTGACACTGTCCCTTGACCTGTAATTTAAGTCCCAAATTTAGGCTGCGTTAACAAATTGGGAGGAGGCTAGTTTATAGCACTTAATTCAAAAAGAGATGTTTTGATTGTTTTTTAAATGGATGGGAAAAAATTTTAAAAAGCAAAATGTCAACATTTCCTTGTGGTGCTGGAAACCGAAACACAATGTGCCAAGCAAGAGAAGAAGGTCAGGTGAAAGGAACTGACCGGCTCACTTGCCTTATTCTTATTTATTGGTATTCTGGTATCAGCTAAATGACCCAGTTGGGCATTAGGCCCCACTGTGCTAGGCACACACATGAAAAGAAAGACAGTCCCCCTGCCCTTGCCCCATTGCCTCAGTTTATGACAAGAGACAAAAAGCAAACAGTGACTGAGCTCGAAGTAATGAGCAGCCGTCATCGCACTTGAGCTGCCCAGCCTTTCCCTGCTAAGCGGAATGAAATGCAGTAAGCAAACAGCGTAAATGGTGAAAAGAAAATTTCTGTTTCAAAGTCCTTTCCGTTTTAGTCACGTAAGGAATTTTAACTCAGATGGGGAAGGATTTTTTATTTTAAATAGCATTTTTAATCCTGACAGCGTTGTTAAATCCACAATTGAGTAGCACTGTGTATTATTTCGGCATAAGGAGGCAGCATAAGCATCGATTCTTGCCCCATTGCACCTGAGTCTATCCTGCAGGCGGCTTTAGGCTTTACAGCAATGGGGGAAAAAAGTGAGCCAAGTTTGACTTGTGCTCCTAAGAGGAGGAAATGTCTCTCGAAATATAGTTGCTTCTTTAATGATAAGACCATTGACAGGAACATGAATGTCATGAATACTTTGATCTCTAGGCTCAGAAGCTTCCACAACAATTATGAGTCAAGAGGGGTGAATATGGGCAGCAGCTAAAGGAACCCTAGAGAGTGATGCAGTAATTAGAGACAAAACCCAGCACATCTCTGCCTCCACCACTCGCCTGAACCAGGGAGGGGGTGAGCGTGGTAGGAATAAACCATATCCTTCAGAGAAACATAAGACCAACACGACTTTATACAGTTCAAAGCAAAAATCTTCAAAGATAGGTAAAATGCTAATTCTACTAATGTAGGTTTTTATGTATATGCTCTGAAAAGGTAAAGCAAATTAATCACCAGCTTTACCCCCTAATATATATCTGTGGTACAAATATATTACAGCATGTCAGATCTAAGGAGATATATCTGAACAGCGGTTGTTAAAAGAGCGTTTCCCTTTTCATGCTCTAATACAGTTATTTTGATCTTTCAGTCTTCATATTTTTTGTTCTCATCAAAGGAATGATGGCGCTAGAGATTAGGATGTTATTTATTTCCCTCTCACTGTCCTACTGGTGTTAATCACTTCTAGTGTCAACAGCTGCACAAGTCTGGCTGCTGCCAGAGAATACACCTTGCAGTGCTCTTGGAACGGACTAGAGAAGCATTGCTGAACTTTCCTGCTGGTCAGAGCAGTTCCTGCTGATAACCCAAGACAAACATTCCTTGTTTTAGGTTAGGATGACCTCTCCCTCCCCCTCTCCCCCGCCAAAAAAACCCTGGACTACAATACACTAGGGGAAATCTTATGCAAATTAACAGCAACAAGTTGAAAGAGACCTCGACGAAGTACATCCAGGTCAATTGCTTAATTTGTTGAAATGATAAACCATCTGTCCCAGATTGTCCCACAAAGGTACCTGCTGGATTAAGATCCTGCTATATGATGGAAAAAGACACCTGAGCTATACCCAGCTTGAT
Source organism: Chrysemys picta bellii (assembly GCF_011386835.1). Lineage (NCBI taxonomy): Eukaryota > Metazoa > Chordata > Testudines > Emydidae > Chrysemys > Chrysemys picta. The sequence goes on along the minus strand of NC_088809.1, from coordinate 7,258,436 downwards.
TCTACACATCAAAGCAAATGGTTTAGAAGACACAGACAAAAGTTGGGAAACGCCATGCTGCTGGGAAAACACACAACTAAACTCCATGCCCCTCTCCCACAAGGGAACCTACTCAACTGAAACGCCCAGGCTACAGTCGAAGAGATTAATGATGCTAGTTTTTCTACATTCCATTACACACACTGTGGTCAAGACTGGTAGGGCCCAGAAAAGTTTAGATTGGCTTGAAAGGGTTGAGCTTTGCCCCATCAAGATCATCCCAGGGGTCCCGGCAGGCAACAGCACTTATGCATTTGGCAGTAGATGATACCTCTAAAGTTTCTTCTGAGAATTGAGTAGCATCGGGAACCAAGCCAATTAGGAGAGGTGACATTGCCTAGTGGTTAGAGCACATAACAGGGCATTGGGACTCCTAAATTCTGTTCCTGGCTCTTCAACTGTGTGGCACTCAGTAAGTCACTTAGGCCTGGTCTAAACTTGAAAGTTTTGTCAGCATACCTACATCCGTTGGGTGTGAAAAATCAGCTATGCTGACAAAAGCCATAATGTAGACACAGTTATACCAGCAAAAAACAGGTTTAGTTTATTTCACTCAGGGAACTGCTACAGGCAGTATCTCCCCAAGGAGGATTTCCCAGTACAGCTATACTGGCAAACCCTTTGAAGCACAAACAAGGCCTTAGGCCTTTCGAAATGCAGTCATCATGAAGAGGTTCCTTCATTTGGAAGGAAGGTGCTAGACCATATTAATCCTTCTTCTAGCCAGCAGGACTGTATCCCGGGACAGTCCCAAAATCTGTGTGGGGAAACCCACATCTTCAGCCCCTGTCTGTTTCGTCAAGGCCTGCGGACGGTTATCTACATGGGGACCAGTGTGAACAAAATATAATTTTCTGTTGAATCAGCCTTAAACATAGTAGAGTTTTTAATGTTTTGCAAAGCACTTCCCCTGTTGGCTAGGGTGGGTTCAAGGATAAACACAAACCTTTGTTTCAGGGCTGGAACAGGCAATCTAAATTAGGGAGGGTCTAATTCCTAGCTGACGGAAACCGCAATGTTGCTCTCCTTTTTCCTCCCTGCCCCCTTTCCATTCCTTGCCTTATTTGTTTTTGGTCCTTTTTTGTTTGTTAGTTCTCCCCTTTTTGGGGGTGGGGGAAATCAAAATATAAACACATAAACAAATAAATAAATCTGTGATATAGAAGTACAAAGCAGTAGTGCAAACGACCTACTTATCTATAATTAACTCACAAGTAAGATTTTAGCAGGTGGGAAATTAAACCCAAGCTAGAGTGACTTATACTTCAGATCAAGTCCAAACACTGTGATGTTCATGTTCCATTTTATGTAGGTGCTGTGATCAGCTGATGTTAACTATACATTCATTTATATAGGCTCCAATTCAGCACAGCAGGTGAGTATACAATTACGTTCAGTCCTATTTAGCAAAGCACTTGAACAGCTGCTTAGCTTTAAGCATATGCTTCAGCCCCATCAAGGTTAATGGGGATAAGCACATGCTTAAGGGCTTTGCCGAACAGAGATGGATTGATGAATCGGGGCCTCATACCATATAAAGGGGAAAAAATGCTCATCTCAAAGTCTAGTCGTCCTTAACTATAATGTAAAAGCAAAAATCACCGAGACAACAAATCAGCAACTATTTCTAGTGTATACTATAGAAGCCAATTAGGTTATGCAGCAAAATACCCCATACTTTCTAATGATTTCAAGCACCATCCCAATCCTTCAAAAATCTCCGAGGAAAAGAAATGGGCCGGTCATGATTTTATAATAAACGGTTACTATTTTGGGATTTTAAACAAAATAATGATGCAGATAACAATAAGAGGTTTCCCCAAAACAAATGGATCTTTTAAAGGTCACAACTAGTGTATGGAAAGTTCACATATATTGATAATGATAAAATGAAGAGTAAAAAAGATATATACAGATACAGTCATATTCATTACTGTCAATCAATCTATTTGTAAAACAACCAATAGACAAAGGTCAGATCAGCAGCCAAAATATCAGTTTCCTATTGGCTAGGTGAAAATTTTTTTTTTGTAGCATTGAAAAAGAGAAAAAAATGGGTTGGTGAGATGTTCATGGCTGGCTAACTTAAGTCCATTTGCACACCCATTTATACATTCAAATTGACAGTCTTGAACTACAAGAATGCTTACCATTCCCCACCCATGCTTTGGATACACCAAGTAGGACTCAAACCAGTTTGATTGTAACTTGCTTCTACCTGAATATTATACAAAAGTCACTTGCTTAGCCCCCGATTCAACAGAGCACTCTTTGTACTGAACTTTACACATGTGAGTAGTCCCACTAAAGTCAAGACTGTAGGTGCTGTACTCAGCTTTCCTAGCTACGCCTTTATTTAGGTTGTGTATAGACCAGAAAAGTACCCATTCCACACGCTAGGTGTCCTTGATAATCTAAAAGCTCAGCATACATGAAGACTAAACCAGCGGTTGTCATGACTATATATAAAAATTGAGGTCTACCATCTTAACTCTGAAATAAAAAAAAACCTGCCACAGAAAACTTCCACATAGCTAGCAAAACATCATTGTCCAGACAAGCCCAGTGCATCTGAAACGTGTAAGTATGCATAAACATGGGCCTATGGAAAACAAATCCCGTCAAACTAACTTGATATCTTTTTCTGATGAGATTACAAGTTTGGTTGATAAAGGTAATAGTGTTGATATAATATATTTAGACTCCTGCAAGGCATAGGACTTGGTGCCACACAACGTTTTGATTAAAAAGCTAGAAAAATATAATATTAATATGGTGCCCATTAAATGGATGGAAAGCAGATGAATAAATAGGTCTCAAAATGTAGTTATAAATGGGGAACCATCATTGAACGGATGCATTTCTAGTGGGATCCAACAGGGATCTGGTCTTGGCCCTACGCTATTTAGCATTTTTAAAATCGTTGCTGATAAAGTTTGAGATGACATAAAAATTGGGGGAGTGGTAAATAATGAAGGGGACAGGGTGATTTGGATCGCTTGGTCAGCTGGCTGCAAGCAAACAATGTGCATTTTAATGCCACTGAATGTACACATATCATCGAGGAACAAAGAATGTTGGCCATACTTACAGGATGGGGGACTCTATCTCGGGAAGCAGTGACTATGATAAAGATTTGAGGGTTGTGGTGGACAATCAGCTGAATGTGAGCTCCCAGCGTGACACTGTGGACAAAAGGGACGACTGCAAACTTTGGATGCATAAACAAGGGCATCTCGAGCAAGTGTAGAGAGGTCATTTTAGCACTGGTGCAACTACTGCTGCAATCCTGTGTCCAGTTCTGGTGCCCACAATTCAAGAAGAATGTTGACAAATTGGAGAGGGTTCAGAGAAGAGCCATGAGAATGATTAAAGAAAAGTGATAGACTCAAGGAGCTCAATCTATTTATCTTAACAAAGAGAAGGTTAAGGGGTGACTTGATTACAGTCTATCAAGTATCCACATGGGGGACAAATACTTGATAACGGGCTCTTCAATCGAGCAGAGAACGGCAGAACATGACCCAGTGGCTGGAACCTAAAACTAGACAAATTCAGATTGGAAATAAGGTGTACATTTTTAAACACCGAGTAATGAACCACTGGAACAATTTACCAAGTGTCATGCTGGATTCTCCATTGCTGGAAATTTTAAAGATCAAGATTGCATGTTTTTCTAAAAAATAAGCCGTAGGATTGTGTGTGTGTGGAAGGTCTCTGGCTGTGTTCTACAGGAGGTCAGACTAGAGGATCACAGTGGTCCCATTTGGCCTTGGAATCTATGAAATCTATGAAAGTAACAGACCAGGCTGTGTGTGACTCTAGGGCTGCTGTAGACTGGTCTGAACCTGTAAAGTCACTATTTCAAAATAATGTTTTAAAAGACTACATTAGATCCCAAACTAAGGAATATGCCAGACCTGTGGAATAGACGAAGAGGGACTGCCAGTAATGTATACAGGTGCACCGATAATTATTTGAAGGAGTATTTCCAGCATAACAAATCCCAAAGAGACAAGAAATAGGAAAAGACCGCAGGATATAATGTCTTTGAAAGAGGTTAAACCAGTGACATTGGCTATCAGCCGCATTGTGTTCCTTGCCTTAAAATGCTGACACTTACATGTTTGATGGTAACTACACTGCATGGGGGCACCTTTGCTTTCACATCAGATCTGCTGACATGAACAAGAGCTGATTCAGATGGGCATCCAAACATTAAAGACCTTGCCTATTTCCATAAAATGATTGGCAGGATGCCTACTGTTAGTCAGGTGGTCGCAGCGCTGATAAATGGCATCTTGATAAAAAAAAACTTCGCTACACTTCTAGAAAAAAAAAAGGCAGCATATTCTTTTTCTTTTTAAAATTTACTCGATTTCTGACAGATGAGATGTCTCATTTCTAACGATCAGATCCATCTTTAGGATCCACTCCAAGAACAAGAGGGGGTTTTCCTTTTCAGCCCTAGCTCAGCTGAAACTGTCCTCAGATTTCTCTGGGAAAACTGTAGCCGTGGTTTGCAAGAAAATGACGCACAGTAAAACAAAACTGAAATTCAATATCAATTCTGAGACATACAGGCCTGAGCCACAAAGCCAGTTTCTGCCTGCAATTTAAATTTCAACAAATGCATATTTCTTAAAAAAAAAAAAAAAAATTGCACAGATCACTTACTGCTGATTTCCAGCTAATCCATCAGTAGATCACTGCCTGAAAAAAAGAAAAAAAATCTCATTTCAAGCCCTGATAATATTTCCGTTCAGCTTTTGTAGCTTTTTAGGAACTTAATTCCAGGCATTTTTCTTAACATAAGGTTTAAAGTCCCCTTCAAAGATGAATTTTCTTTTACATCTGTATGGTATAATGGGAACTTTTTTCCCTCCTCCAGAGATCAAAATGCTGTTTCATTTCTCCCCCCGTCCTCCCACCCCTTGTTTTTTTTTAAATCCTGCAAATATCTTGTGAGCTGGGAGGCCCAGGCAGGGCTCTCTACTGATGCTGATACTTTACACACATTCCAGCCTCAGGCTCTGCATGGATTAAGATTGTCGTGAAAACAGTAGTAGTAGTGATGACACTGACTGTTTATTATTCATTCCTTTACAAAGATGGAATGTCATCCTGTGACCTAGCAACAATGCTGGGAGGGTGAAATATGCACTCTGCTTGGCTTTCACTGGACATCAGGGCTACCCCTGGCCAAACCCACAACTACTATGGCCTTGCTCCTGTAGTGCCGGCAGGGGATGGAAGGTTGTTGGGCTCCAGAAAAATGTGTCTACCACCATTGCAGTGTGTGGAAGTAAATCTCAAGCCTTCTTGAATGACCGCTCCTCCTGTCTCTATTTCATGGCCAGAAAATGGGGGTTAGTGCAGGCAGAGGAATGGGAGGGTGAGATTTTCAAAGATGCCCAAAGGATTTTAGGTGCCCAATTCCCCTTGAAATGATATGGCTTGGAGACTCTCTGCCATAGTATGTGGGAAGATACTTCAGCACGAACTGAGGTCCCTTCAAAGGCCTCACTCCTGCTATTAGGCAGGAATAATGGCATTTTCCCAGGCTGAAGTTCCACTAATTATGGAACATTCCCTGTATATGAATGGTCCGAGGGGGAGGGCAGAAGGCCAACAGTTAAAGAGAAACAGCTAGGTATGGCCAGTTACGGATCACTGGCGGCAGAGCGGTAACAATAGCAGCAAACGCTATGCTGCAGGATCAGGATGACCCAGCTGCGTGGGGACAAAAGTATCAATGACACATTGGGGCCTCCTACTAGTTAAAAAAATCCAAGAAAATCTGGACACTCCAGGGCCAAGATTAGAGAGCTGTGCTGTGGGTTTAACAGCATGACTCCCATCGACCTCAATAATGGGGAGTACTCATACTACAGAAATGCAGCGCACTGTTTGAAATGTGCCCATCAATACCGAAATAAGTTGGGACAGGGCACATGGGAATTCATGGAAAGGCAAAGTGACTGAGACCACATAATCCGCCTACCACTGATGCTATCTCATGCTGCAGATTTACCTTTCCATCTGCTCGTACACCCATCACCACAGTATCACAGGGCCATGCATACATTAATGAACACATCCCCGTTGCACCCCTGTAAGATAGAGAAGTATTGTCATCATTTACTGTGAGCTTGGGGAACTGAGACACAGAAAAATTAAGTGACTTGCCCGCGGTCACGGCGCTAGTCAGTGCCAGAGCCAGGAACTGAATCATGATCTGCTAGTCCAGTGCCTCCCTCCCACAAGAAAAGTTAAGGGAAAGTGCAAGAAATAGAGCTTCTTCCCCCAACACAGTCATAGCACTTCCTACACAGGAGCAGGAAGGATGGCCTAGTGGCTAGGGCACTGGTCTGGGACTCAGAAGAATTAGGTTCAATTCCCAGCTCAGCCACAGATTTCCTACGTGACCATGGGCAAGTCACTTAATCTACCTTGTACCTCTGTGAATGACGACAACACTTCTCTACCTCACAGGGGGAGTTGGGAGGATAAAACTCTTTAATGATTGTGAGATACTTGGGCACTATAGAGATGAGAGCCATATAGATAGAACAGAACAGTTGGAGTCCATGGGGCACAAGTTATATGTTTTTTGCATAGGGTGAAGGAAATTATCTGCACAATCACCACTGGGTTTAACGTCAGCCAGCTTTCTCCTATCTCATGTCTGTCTTGTCTACTTACACTGTAAGTTCTTCAGGACAGGGACTGCGTACTACAATGTCTGGCGCATTGGGGCCCGGTTCTCAGTTGGTTCTTAGACGCTACCATTATAAACAAGATTAACAACAATAACATCCTCACCTTGGTACCAGTCAAGGTCTGATGGAGATTGCTTGGATAACTGGACTTCGGTCCTGCTTCTCTGTCATGTGACTCGAATCACGTAGAATTTACCTTGGAAACAAAACAAAAAAACCCCACAACCCACATGAGTGTGAAATGCGACTGCCGATAAAGTAATCCTCAGCAATCAACAAAATTAATTGTGTGAACATCATTGATCAAACCTACTTAACACATTGAGTATACAGAAAGCTGGAATGTAATTTCATTACCAATCTGCTCCATCCTAATGAAATTTCTAACAACATTCTAATTTTGATTTCGGTTAAGGAGAGAATGATGGAAATTTTCTTTTGCCTCTCTTGTAAGGTTTTATTTTATTGGTTTTCTGCAATTTCAATGATCCTAATTTTTTTTAATTTGACATTTTATTAGCAGGGGGTTTAATATAATAACAAAGATAAAAGAAACTAAATTGCAAAACGGACAAGCCATCCAGAAATAAAATTGATGTCCAAATTAAGACGGCTAATTTTAAAGTAAAAAACTGATTTATTTTATTTTAGGGGGGGTTGTTTTTAGATTTTTGTTGTTAATTCTAGCTGAGTTTCTGACCTCACTGATTTGAATGATAGTTATTTGCATCCTTTGAGCCAAACTTCTCAGCTTCACAATAATCCAGCCTCACAACACTGTTGTGAGATAGGCACTAGAATCCCCATTTTCTAAATGGGTAGACCAAGGCCTAGAGAGAAGGGGCAACATCCTGGCTCCAGTGAAGTCAGTGGCAAGACTCCTGATCATGTGACTGTGGCCAGGATTTCACCCCAAGGGTCTAATTTTTAAAAGCATCCTTCAATCTTGTGAGCACAATTCTGCTGATGCAAAAATTAGTTGTGGGAGTAACAGGGTATTTAAACATCTGTGCATGCACATCAAGCAGATTACTGCACAAAAAGCTAGCATGTAGTTGCCTAACAGCATATGGAAAAGGCACCCAGAAATCAGTAGGTGACTTAGAGATAAAACTCAGGAGACCTGGCTCTCGGTCAGCGGCTATAATGACTCCAAAGACACCCCTTTCTGGAAGAAGCTGCAGTGCTTTTAGAATACTCCAGGACTAAATGATGCCTAGATGTGCAGTTGAACCAACACAACACAAGAAAGGAGTTAAGATGGATCTTTACACACACAGTCTCTCTCTCTCCCTCCCTTAACAACATAAGCCACAAACTCCCACCTTATCACTCAGTCGCCTCTTGTTCAATACAATCCCACCCCCCTCACCAAACACCTCCTCTCTCCCTCTCTCCTTGGTTTTGAAGAAGGAAATCTAGATATAGAGCCATAAAGACAATGTGAAAACAAACAAAGAAGGTGGCGAGGGAAGAACATGGTACATATCAGAGGATGAGGGCTGGGGGACACCAGCAAATCATGGTAAGGTTTGAATTCAAAGCCAAGTAGCCACCAAAGTAGATGTTAATGGAAGACTAAGGTCCTTCTGTCTGATGACCATCCAGACAGTGGAGTGCATTCCCCCACCTCCTACGTTTAGCAATGAAAGTGGGCTGTAGCCTTTTAACCACGTGGAGGGTAGGAAAAGCCTCTGTAGCCACCCTATGTGGCTTCAGTCTCCTGGTGCAAGATTGGGCAGAGGCGTTCAGAGCACACTAATCAGGGTTATATGGGACTATGAGCAGTTGGTTACGGTAACACACCTGGTGTAATAAGAGCTTACAGGCCTTTGCTTGATTCTTGCAGCTTGGTTGTGGTGGAAGAAACAACTAGCAGAGCAAATATTGTTGCTTTTTCCATTATCAAGTAACCACTAGTGAAAATGAACAGGGCTCATCTCCAGCATACACGAGAGCTCTTGCCTCATGTGTTGGGACACTGCTGGTGCCTCATCTTGCAGCATATCCAGTAAAATTGCCTCCCTTCTGAGCTGGAAGGTATGTAGAGTACACTCTACATTTAAAAGCAAGGGATATTCAAGTTGTGCACTGGTGGTTTGCAGTCATTTTGGAACCTTTTGATGACAAGGCAGGCTGGATGATGTGCGGCCAATGGCGAGAGAGCACAGAGAGCTCCTGGCTTGCTGTACAAGAATGATGCTCCTTGACTACTGAACTGGGCCCTATCGCTGGTATTTCTATTTCCAGCAATCTGATGTGTTTTGGTGATTTATTCATGACTGTTGTAGTGAAAAATTGGAAAAGGCTAGAGGGGTAGCCATAGCGGAGAGATCTAGCATGAGATTGGCGCTACAACTGAATTACTGCAAAACCTGTCACAGGCATCATGCAAGGTTTACTCCAGCGAGTGTGAAGTGGAATCTTTATATTAATAAGCGGACATGAACACGAACTATGAGAGCCTGGCATGTGTCTATTGCCAAGGCAGGTCTGGAAAGGAGCTGTCAGATCAAAAGCAAACTTGACCAGGCAAACAGAGGGGTGAGATCAACACAGAGACCGCTTTCGTGCGCTTCCTTTTCTAACAAAGATTCAGCAGTCCTCTATGCACTGCAGAGATGTTTGTGGGCATTCACTGGAGCCATGACTAGACTACTCACAGGCGCTAAGTAATCCTTTAAAAAAAAAGTCTAGTCCAGACAAGGCAGTGACCATGTGCTAAATTGGCCAAGAGTAAAGTCTAGTGGGGAACCTCACTTTTAACTTGACTGGTTTAGCACATGTCAAAGGCTGCACTTTTAAACCATGATAATGATAATTAGCACAGGTTGCCAACGCCTGCTCAGATCACACCTAAAATCCTAGTCTATACAAGAGACAGCATTTCCAAAAATGCACTTTTGAAAGTTGACCCAAGGCCTAAGGGGTCAGCTAATTTACGCAACTATCACTCTTCCAAACCTCTTCCAGCCTTCCAATGATTTGCACCTCGACTGCATCTTTCTTGTGAGGCTTGAGAAGCACTTAGGTCTCAGAGCAACCCATCTTGATTGCTTCAGAACATTTTTGCAGGGAAACGAAGGCACAAAAAGAGTAAGGGCACGACTACACGGCAACAGAAGACCTGTGTCTGCCTAGCATTTGCTGGCTGGGGTTCATGGTGCCAGGGCTGTAGGGGTATACAATTACAGTATAGATGTTTGGGCTCGGGAGGGTCCCAGAACCCAGGCTCCAGCCTTAGCCTGAATGGCTACACTGTAGTTTTATAGCCCCAAATCGGCACCCGAATCAGCTGACCCCGGCCAGTTGCAGCTGGGCCACGGGTCTTGCAGTGTAGGCGTACCCTAGGTGATTTGCCTGAGGTCACGTCGAAGTGTCAGAATAGAACCTCGGATTCCTAGACCCATGGTTCCTAAAGTGTATTCTATCCTGTTTGGAAACAATCAATAGCCCTTTAACATAACAAGAGGTTACAGGGAATCTATTACTTTGCTAAGAAGCATTTTAAAAACAAACACATATGTACAAAATAATGGCAAGATGCTAACTTTAAAAGGTATATTAGTTCAAATGTTGCTAAAAAAAAAAAAAAGACAAAAAGTCCTATTCACCATTGATCACATCTACTGTATAAGACTCTACCTGAGCTGTCTCCCCTCAGACACGTATAATTCTAGCCCAGTTGCTCTGCATCTTCAAACCTAGGCCCTGGATCCTCACATGCTGCTTCCTTTGACGTCAAGGAGATGCCTGCCAGGTACTGAAGGGGATATATGGCCTTTTGGAATTTCTTCTCTATTAGTGATGGTGGAAAGAGTTTTAGCTGACTGTCATGATAGCTCTAATGCCAACCAGTGGCCCAAGGACAGGTCAGGTAAAAGGATAATGAGAGGAAAAGGAGAAAAACTGAAATGCAAGTAACGACATGAGGTAGGAAGGGACGGGGCAATGAGAGAAAGAGGGAGGGGAAAAGACATATGGAGAAAAAGATACACATTTCATCTTTATATTATCATAGTGCCTAGGAATCCCAGTTGTGGCCCAGGACCCCACGGGGATAGGCATTGCACAAACACAGAACAAAACACAGAAACCAGAGAGAAAAGAGAAACTAAGGAATAGAACCAAGTAAGGAATGAGAAAGAGGCAAAAGTTAACTCACAAAGCCACTTTCCTCCCTGGGCTGAGCCACCAAGAGGCGCAGCGCAGAATCTCGCCTCAAGATGGAATTGGTGCCCAATGTTCTAATTGATTAGATCTGTGATAGCTTCATTATGAGAGTGACGTCGCATCTACGGGTGAGAGAGAGTGGCAGATCAACATATCGATCGGACATTCCAGCCCACCATTTTCTCCACTCCCCACAGCCCTCTGCCCTTCCTCTACACACACTTTCAGCAGCCTTCAAGTAAAAACTGCATTTGTCCACAAAGCATGGTAAGGATACAACGCAAGAGATAACGAAGCCCGCCATGCTGCAAGCTTTTTAATTGAAAATCAGTCCCTCTCAGACCTGCCATCCATTCATTTCCATGTACAGTCTAATAAACCATTTTCCATTTCAACTTCAAAACGCCTCAGCTTAAAAAGGAAAGCCACGAAACACCCCAGATAATTCCAAACATTTTCCTCCAAATTTAAACTTCTGAAAAAAACAGTGATTAATCAAAGGGGCAGGGGGTAAAAAGTGGGGGGTAGGGGAAGAGCATTAAACATGATGCTACTGTAATATCTAGCAGTTCTTCATAATTACAGTTTCAATTCCACATCCAGACTCCCTCCTAATTACCACTCTGCAGTTGGTGCGCACAGATTCAGGAGCAGCAGGGATTTTTAGTTTGCTCGCACGGATCACTATTCTTCTCCTCATTATGAACTGTTCACTTTGGGCCGATTAGCCGCCCCTGCTCACCCCCCCCCCCACTCCATGGGGCATCTCTCAGTGCATCTTTTGCATGCAAACACCATTAGACCTGTGTGCCCCTGTTTACTTATAAATTGGTTGCTCATCAACTCTGTTATGAGAAAGAGGGCAGACAGCGCATAAATAGAGGAGGGATACACCCACCCACAAACGTGAGTCCAACAGCCCCCAGGCCACTTGTCAGTCATTAACTCAGGCCCTAACTTAGCTCCCAAGCCAAGAAACTGCGTCGTCCGTTGTCTCTATCCCCATCCCTATTCCTACTCTTCCTTTTCTGATAAGTCAGCCACGGGGCAGGGTGATGATCCAGTGGTTTGAGCAGTAACTTGGCATTGGGTAGACCTCGATTCAGTTCCTGCTCTGGCACAGACTTCCTGTTTGATCTTTGGCTAATCATCTAGACCCAGTTTTCTAAAAGATATTTAGGCATTGTAACACTGAGCACAGCAACATCTAATTGATTTAGGAACCTATATTCATTTCTAAAGGGATTTAGGCCCAATTCCATTGCCTAGCTTGCTTTTGAAAATGAGATGTAGGCTCCTAAATCCATTAGGCATCGCAATGCTGAGCACAGCAATGCCTAAATGCCTCAAAAATCTGTGTCTTTGTCTCTCTGTGCCTGAGACCCCCTCTCTAGAATGCGGATAACAGCACTGCCCTACCTGAGAGGATAAATACACTGAAAATTGTGAGGTGTTCAGTTACTGTGGCCATATAAGTACCACCTTCCACCCCTTCCACGCACTATGGGGCTCGAGGTTCAGCCCTCATCATGCAGCTCTCCAATTCCTGGGGCTCCTCTCCACTATGCTCCTGCTCCTGCCAAGCAATGTGCACCACTACCCATCATCCATCCACTCCATTTCAAAACTCCCTGTCTGGTTTTCAAAATGTCCAGTGCCTTGGCTGTCTGGCTTCATAGCTGCCTCCTTATTCTGTATTTGGGGTGGGGCCAGGTGTCTCTCCCCTGCTCTCTGTTTTGGAGCCAGTCATCCCTTGTGGCTGCTTCTGTAACTGCTGATTTCTGCTGGACAGAGGCTAAAGCTATAAATATGCACCTGGATTTTGAATACGAAGATCAGGGGTAACTGGACCCAGTCCACTATAAAGATAAGAGTCATTTGTGGAATTCAAATTGGAGTTTGGATTTTGAACTTCACACCAAAGTTTAGGGATGTGCAGATCCAGGGTTTTGTTTTGGAGCCATCTTGGGCATTGCCAGAACCAGGAAATTTTGGGAATCTTATGCGAAAGTCTGTTATCCTGAGCTTTTCAGACCGATTTCTTGATGAAGTTGTTTTGGTGAACTTCAGCTAAGGATGTCAGGAACGTTGAATGTTTATCTGAACCAAACCTCACAGCAGCACTCCAGAAAAATTAGTAAATCCTTGTGTAGTCCTTTAAAACTTCCTTCTCGTAACCTGAATCCTTACCATTTTGTGTTACTTTTGGGGTAATTTATACACACACACACCCCGGATTTGTTTGCACTTCACTAGTCAATAAGGTCATTGCTGTCTCCAGCAAGAAGCAGTAAGGATGTCTTGTTCTCTTTACAAGTAAGTACAGGGAAGTTGATTCCCTAGTTTATTACTTGAGCAAAGTTGCAGACTAGCAACCCAGAGCGCAGGAGAGATTGGGGTGAAAAATTATTTACAAAGCCAATGCCCTGAAGACACTTGTACTGGACAACAATTACAGCACCTTAATTAACTCAAATTTAGTTCACCCTTCGACTGGGGCATGTCCAGTGCTAAAGTTATGCCCCTGCTGCTGTCTAGTACTGGTTAATGAATATAAATCAGATGGTTTATAGTTAGTGAACATGTAATAGGCTTGCAATGAGCTGAATTCCAATGCAAAATGCCTGGGGATAGGAACATGCCATCCATAAAAAAAAGTCTATATATAAAAATAGAAATTTTACATTTCTACTAGGAAAAAGCGAAGCTATTTCTCATACACTGGGGGAGTCTACACCCCGCTTTCAAGTGCTCGGAGGGATTGATAAGGACGGACGTAAGTGTAATCCAGGCATTTGAGGTGCAGCTGGTTAGATTCCAAAATTATTCGGTGCCCTCCAGGCTCCCTTCCTAAAAGTCAAACCCTGTCTTATAGGTTCAGTCATGTGCTTGCTCATTGCTGCTTGGAAGCCCCCGGAGGGAGAGGAAAGCATTGAAGGTGACTTCTGAAGGCGTAAACTCAGGCTCGCAATGCCTATCCAGGGCCCGATGCAAAGTCCACTGAAGTCAATGGGCTTTGGATCAGGCCCCAAGAAAAACAATTCCTTGTACTTTATACACACCTGATTTTGCTCATGAGTGTTGATTAGGACAATACACAGAGACGGGAGTGTGAAAGAAGAGGGGCAAAGAGTTAAGGCCCAGTTCCAGTGGTAGAAGATAAATGAATAATGGTTGGTCTCATCTGTTCCCTGCTGTAGGGCAGATTACAGTGAAAAGGGGGGATGGAAATTGCGCTGAGGGCAGGGGGGAAAAGGAAATCAAACCACCAGGAAAAGCATTAGCCCAAACCTTTGAAAAGCAGCAGATCAGAGGAAGTGTTGAGATCCCATTGAATGGCTCCTACATGCATGAATACAAATTTCTGGTTGGAATGTACTCCCTATTTTAGTGGCAGACTAGCTCATATATAATCTGCTACGTACAGTTAATATAGTGAGCTCCTCGGGGCGGCGGGCTATGCCTCGCTCTGTGACTGCACAGAGCCAGGCATGCTGTCAACAGACCGTAAATAAGCGCATCACGGTGCTGCTAATCCTACCAACAGGACATAGAGCAGGGCTTTGCCTGCAATGCTCCAGCCTGGTGGAAATCCTGCCTCCTGTGTAAACAACCTTTTCGGTAAGGCCCAAATCCTGGCCCCCAGGGTGCAGCCTGAATGGTCAGACAGCGTGCAGGGCCTTTGTGGGGGAGATAAGGGGGAAGGTAGCGTTCTCCGAGGCCTCAGAGCAGCAGCCACGCTGCTCAACAGTGGCTACTGCATCCTCCAGACTCAAATCCCCACCCTGAGGAAGGACGACGGCTGGTAATTCAGTGTGGTAGCAGCCATCGTCCCCCAGTCACCAGGGGGCCTGCACAGTGTACACAAACCCAGCCCCCTCTAGTCACGATGGCACCGAACCTCAACACTTCCACAGCATCTGACCACTGCAGCTGCAGAAGACCGGGCAAGATTTGGGCCTATGTGCAGAATCCTCCTGTTATAACAGCAGCATGTTTTGGAGTCTAAAACACGTAGCTGAACGGATCTTTCCCCTGCTAGCAGCACTGACTCAGAGAAAGGCACCTCAGTTGTGCTGCTCATTGGCAAGGTGCAATCATTCCAGATAATGTTGGTTCACTGATATTTATTATTATGATTAAAAATCAACCAAGCTGCCCAATGACCCCTGTGGATTTACAGGTGTTCAAATCAGTCATGCTGGGGGACTGGGAAGAGAGAAGGAGGGACAGACAAAAGAGAGGGGGGCAGCCTCTGAACACAAGCCACAGCTGGAGTTTTCAGGACTCAGCTGTGAGGAAGTTTACGATTCTGATCGCAGAAGGGATGAAGCCACGGTCACAGAAGGCGGTCTCAGTCACAGCTCACTAACAAACAAGCACATCCTCCAGTCTCTTGAGTTAAGGAGGAACTAGACATTGCGCCAGATGTACGTGGGCAAAAGCTAAGGGCCACATTCCTCAAATCCTGGCTACCACGTAGCCTGCTCACTCTAGGCATAGTCCCATTGGTCAAGATTTTCAAATGAGAATCATGAATGTGGGTCCTTGATACAAAGGGCTGTGTCAACCTGTGGAACTTGTTGCCAGGGGGTGGTGTGAAGGCCAAGTATAACTGGGTTCAAAAGAGAATTAGATAAATTCCTGGAGGATAGGTCCATCAATGGCTATTGGGCAGGGACACAACTCCATGCTCCAGGAGTCCCTAAGTCTAGGACTGGACTACAGTGAAAAATTGCTCTGTTTTGTTCATTCCCTCTGAAGCATCTGTCCCCAGCCACTGTCAGAAGACAGGATACTGGCTAAGTGGACCATTGGTCTGACCCAGTATGGCCATTCTATGTTCTTAAATTGCCAGTGCTCACTCTCTATAAATCATGCCCTCGTAAGTTGGGCACCTGAAAAGCAAGGCACCCAAAATCACCAGCCCCTTGGCCACTGACCTTAGGAAGGAATCGGTTCTGAAGTAGGAGTTGGGTTAAATGAGACACACTGGCTGTCAGAAAAGACAGCTCTTTAAACTTCCTTGCTGCAGGAGTGAGAAATCGTGGGCCTTATTTATTGCGCAAATTACGTACAAGAAAATTATTTTCTTAATGTGTGACTTGATGAATGTTCTCAACTCTCCACCCTGCTAGCAAGAGGGGGTTACAATGAAAATTATTTACAAAGCATGTGCTACCCTGCAGGGATATTTATTGAGGCAGGGGAGGTTTCCACAGATTCTGTTGACAATGGCAAATCAAATTACATTTCTGTGAACATTGCAGCAAGCATCTGGATTTGATATGGACAGTGATGGTCTTGAAAGAGTCTGGAATGGAGCAGTGGCCCAGCAGCACTTCAGTCACTTACCTAGAGAGGCTGCTGCTTAGACATTAGCTGAACTGAAAGAAACAAAGTGGAACTCAGACTAAAAGACACCCTCCACGCTGTTTAAACACACACCTCTTTATATAGTTTTTACCATTCTACAACATAAAATCAATCTTCAATCTCTGACACCAAAATTAGACAAGGTTAATAACTCCAACAATAAGCTCACCTCTACAAGCAGTTTCAGGTCTCACCAGTTTTCCTAACCCTGTTCTAGAAAGTAATTACCTACAACAATTCTCTCTGCTCTGTGCCCGTCTTGCTTAGACCCCAATCTTGCAACTGGATCCATGTGGCTGGATCCCTGTGCTCAGTGGTATTCCACACGGCTCCAGCCACGTTGATCAGATTGCAGGATTGGGGCCTTTCGTTGCAAACGAACAACAGCCAGTTCTGTCTGTATTGTCAATCTTTAAAAAAAAAAAAAAACGGGGCCCCAAGTTGAGTTCTTAAATCCATATACAGGCATCTAAATAAGTGGCTGGATTTTCCATAATGCTGAGCCCCTTGCAGCTTCCACGGAGTTCAATGGGAGTTCAGCACTGGCAAAAATCAGACCACTTCGTTACAATGTAGGTACCTAAAAATAGATTTAGGAGCCTAACTTTAAGCCCCCTTTTTTTTTTTTCAAACGCTGGGCTCTATATCTAGTAGCGCTGGGAGCACATTGCTAGCATTATACCACCACCACCACCAAAGGGCTAGCGTTATTGTGAAAGAATATTCAAGTCCCATCAAGCTTACGGAATTCAGATTCCACACAATTCAACTACATTCTTAATCGGATTATTGTTATTATCTTAAAATGACTAATTTCTGCTGGAGGATGCCGAAACAGAATCCCTGGCAGAATTTCCTTTCTTAACAAGAGCAGAGAGCTCTGTATGTCAGGAATTCTGACTACATGCACCCGGAGTCTCTGACACCACTCACAGAAGAGAGAGATAGGCTGCCACACGCTTAGGGTTAGGCTTTCTCCCAGGGATTACACACTTTATGAATGCTTGCACAGAATATTACAACACAGCTAGCTTTCTCCCCTCCCTGCTCCTACTTCTTTGCATTAAACATTCCCCTATAGCACATAGTAATTCACTCAGGCTACATTTTTATGGCTATCTGAATTCAAATAGAATAAGCAAGCCCCCTGCTGGTACTACTACAGGTACAGTGAGAAAGCAGCCGTCATAGGGTAAAACTAGTGAAGAAGAAAGTGCTAGTCAGGGACACAAAGCATCTGGAATATCATACTGATCACAGGCACTGGATTAAGTCGGCATGCACAACCCATTGTTCGTAAACAGGTTATTTGTAAAAAATGTTGGGTTTCTTCAGATTTAAGGCTATGTTTTGTATCTCATGCACTGTGATTATTTTTGGATATACAGGTGGTTTAATAGAAATGGTAGGTTCCCCAGGAATTTACTATCCCAGAAGGTCCGCACATAACAGTGACTATCTGGAATCCATCACTACTGCTAGCAGGTGATCAGAGGAAGTTGCTAGCGAGTGGTATAAAGCTGCTCCCAACCTCTCACTGGATCTAGAAAGCTCAGGCACCAGTAGACCAACAGGTCTGCTGAGTGTGCTGGCACAGCTGGTGTTGCAACAATAGTACAGATGTGCCTCAGTCAAACCTTGTGAACTTTGGGGAAGTTTGAATCCAGGTCCAAACTTCATACCTGACCTTGGCCTCTAACACATGCCAAACCAAAACCTTTGGATCATAACAGCTCTGAACTCTGGAAATGTTTCTATCCAGGTCAAAGCTTTGTGTCTCAGCCTATGCTTTAACGAAAACCTGACAAACGACAGAGGTATGATATGAGGCCTTCATGGATCAGGCAGATAATCAATTATGCAAATCCACCTCTAAAACACTCCAGCCTGGCACGGATCTCTGCATTCCAAACCTGCCCTGGCTGCCGAGCCAAATTTTGGAGTAAACAGATCAAATCAGATGCAGAGCCAATGTCAGCATCATTTCACCGGGATTTCTGGCACAGAAGGCTGTGGATTATTTCAGTTTAATGGCACTCTTGATGACCATCATAGGCTATGGGAGACCACCCTGGAAAACAGAGCTAATAAGCTGTGGATTCCTTGATGTGAGCACTGAATCTAATCCACAAACTGGACAACACTAAGATAAAAAACAGTCAATAATTAATAATAATAAATAATAATGCATGTACTTGGCTTGTGAGCCTTGCCAGTTCTTCTCTGCAGAGTCGTGACTCCAGGTGGAAGGGTTCATGTGAAGACACTCATTGTCATAGCAACAAAAGACCCCCCCTTCCGAAAATAGACTATGAAGGCTGGGGAAGAGCCACAGATATTTTGAACCAATCAAAAAGCAGGAATTTTACCCCCAAAAGGAAGGGAGGCGGGAAATAGCTCGAGGAGAGAGGCAGCCCTGAGTTTGGGGAGTTAGCTAAGGGAGCTCGGGAGATACATAAGTGTCAGCAAGAGCTTTGGAAATCATCCCTCACTAGCTCCAAGCCAAGCAGCACTACAGCAAGGCCCTCAGAGAAAACTCCCAGTCAGAAGGTCTGCATCATCATGCTACACTCAAACACCTGGGTCCCTGCCCCAGCCAGAAGAGATTTGGTTAACAACTGAGAGCAGTTAAATCCAATCTGGCTCCAGGGCCTCATCTGTACACAGAGACCCACTGGCTCCTGAGGGAGTTTTACCCCCAGCATGTTGCATACACCCACTCCCTTACCCAGTCACTGCACTTCCTTACCCATTGCAATGGGGTCCCTCATTTACAGGCTGAGCCATTCTACAACAGTTTTTAGGAACAAAGGACACGCTATCCAGTTGAAACTGAAGTGATGATTTAGGGAAGCAGGCAGCAAGCAATTCATCAAGTTGAAATTGGGCCAGGATACTGGTGCCAGTGCCTCTGCTCTTCCAACTAGTGCTATGGTATCTTAAATGTTCACTAATCCATTCAAGAAAGCAACCGCAAAGATTACCTTCTGTTCTCATGGTATCGATGCTAAGATACCACAGTGCTATCACTGTGGTAACGCTTTACATATAGAGATAGACCTCCTGGTCGGCCTTGAGTGGCTTTCCCTCTGTTCCATGCAAAAAACTGAAAGTAAGGAGAAAAACCTTGAAACTTCTCCAGAACTCTTCCTCCACCCCCTTGTCTTCCTCCATCTGCTCACACTCTGACCGTGCTGTTCTCCTATCTGCACACCAAACTTCAGGCATGCTTTCCTGCCCCTCCATAAGTTTGGAACAGCCTCTCACTCAGTGTGGTCCAAGCTACATCTCTAACCCCTAAAGAATCCCCCAACTCTTCCTTAAAGCATTCTAGCCTGGATTACCATATTTCACGGTGTGTGATTTTTCTGTTCTGTTAGATGATACCCATTTTGGGGCAGACAGCTTTACTTGTTTTGCACAAGTTACTTCTCATGAGTACAGTGTATGAGTATGTTCACAGGGTGAAAATACCAGCCCCCAAACAGCTCTTAAATACAGCTGAAAAGGGCATCCCAAGAACCAATGGCTGGAAGTTTTAAGACACACAAATTCAATTTAAAAATAAAAGGCACAGTATTAACAAACAGAGTGTCAGAGAAACACTGGAACAAACTACCAAAGGAAGTGGTGGATTCTCCATTTCTTGATGTCTTTAAATCAAGACTGCAGGCCTTTCTGGAAGATATGCTTTGTTAAAACACAAATTTTGGGGCTCAGTATAGGGGGAACTGGGTGAAATTTTATGGGAACTGTTATACAGGACAGACTACATAATCTAATCTAATCTAATCCTGGTGGCTTTAAAATCTATTAATCTTGCATAGCTGTGACTGTGTATATTAATGGTGCTATATAAATAATAAAAACCCAGCCCCCTCTTGAATGGTATATCTCTCAACAGAAATTTTGTATGGGTTCCCATCACGGTCATCTCAGTAAGGATTTGGAAGGCAGACAACCAACTACTGAATCAACCACACGTGATTTGGATTTTCAAGCCAGTGAGAAATCTGGAAACAATTCTGCTTACCATGTTGATAGGGAAAAGCCAGTTCAAAGAACACCTCTGATATCAGCTGATTAAACTCATGGGTCTTAAACTTGGTCTTCAATCAGGTTCTTGAGATGCCCCAAAAGATTACAACATCCCTGTGCTTAGCCATCATAATGACTCGCAAGTGATTAGCTTAACCAGCATTTCACCCAATTCAATTTCCATGGATGGCCTATACATACTAGGGAAGAAGTGCACATTAATTTTTACATAATTAAATCAGGAATGACCCCAATGCCTATGAAATAAAACCTCAATTCTTCCTGGAGTGCACGGTGCTCATCTCAGCGTTAACCCTCAGAGCACAAGACCAAGTGTACCTCTCTTCAATGCATTCACCTGAGGGACTGACCAGATGGACCAGCTCTCCAGTATCTCTCCACTCTATCCCTCCTCACTCCTAGCCCCTGAGCACGGCAAAGCACCTTCAACCTCTAACCCTTCTCTCTTCTCTCACCCTTACATATCAAGTGCTGGAAAATTCTACATGCAGACCGCTGTACACTCCACCTCAGCCTCTTCATTCCCCTACCCATACCTTGCATGGAGTGGCTAGTGACTCCATAGCAGCTCTTGTTTCCAAACATCATCCACTTCCCCCTGCTGGTTCCCAGCCTGAGGGAAGGTCAGGAGCTGGGAGCAAGGGAATGCAACAGTAGGGAGGGATGTGAGTGTGGAGCTGGGTGGGCCTGGCTTCTTCCAGGATTCTTGAACTGACTTGATTCCCAGTGAGAACAAGCTCCACCCCTCTCTGGGACAGCATCACCCAAGTCAGCTGACTGACTAGTCCACACAACCTTGAGAGCCTGGATATTAAGAACTCCAGACAGAATCCACGATAGAGAGAATCTCCTATTCTGTAGAGTTGCTGTAGATGGTGCCTCTGGGGACCCAGGTCTGAATCTCTTATTAGCTATGGTGTCCTGTTGTAATGCAACAACATGGGCATTGCCAACAGTGAGAGAGGGGCCCAGTCCACAGGGCTTGAATCTGAAATTTCTCATAGTTCAAAGGTATTCAGTTCTCAGGTTTGGGTTCAAGCCTCTCTCCACTGTGAACCAGGATGTTGTTTCCCCAGGATAAATTACTTTGAAATCACAGCAACATGCATGGTACATGAGCTGCAAGTGAAAGTCTGGCAAGCAGACCTGAAGTGATTCTTAGCACTTGAAAAAAACAAATTAGTACTGTGGGCTTGAATGCAAGGTCTCCATGTACACCTCCTACCAACAGTTTGTCTAGCTGGCACATATTCTTCCAGGATTAGATATACTTGCTTACATGAACTAGTCAACCCTCTAAACATCTCATCTGCTCTCTTTTGTTTTTCAGATGGTATGTAAAGCTGAGGTCACTCGTGGTCATTTAAGATCTCACTGTCCAAGAAACAGGTTAATACTGAACTGGTTGTAGTCTGGAGCTGGAGGTTACCTGATGGAAATGGCCAGAGATTCAGTTCTATCCAGATCAATAACCAGACCGACGTGTGCTGCTTCTTGCCCAATCAGATGCAGCGATTCACCAAGCTGAGCCAACAACATTGGCATATTGGAGATCTCAAAGCAGAATGGTGTTCAGCTCAATACCACTGTCGGATGCCTCCTCTAGCATATCCATCAACCGATCAACGCTTGTATTGACTCAGTTATAACCAGCTCAGTATTAAGCTGTCTGGATGGGATATCAAGCAGATAGCAACTGTCAGATAATTGAGCAGGGTCAAAGACAGCGCCGAAGGATGCTCAAAAGATGTGAAGACTTTTATAACAGCCACTGCTGCCATATTTCAGCAGCCTCTGTGGGGATGTCATCAAGCTTGCCTTGAAGCTGCAGATCTACAGAACCGTGGTTTGACCAACTTTATTGTACAGGAGAGAAATGTGGGCCCTGAGGAAGGCCAAAGTTGGACATTTTGGATTGATGTTTTCTATCCTCATGGTCTTTGTCAGATGCTCCTGACCTTGTACCTAATACGAAGTGAGCATATTCAAAGCTGAACCCAGCAATCACTTCCACCAGTGGCTTTCATGGTATGGATATATTATTGCAATGGACTACCAATGAATTCTGAAGTGTGTGCAGCAAGGAATACTGCTGCCTGGCTGGCAAACATGTGGGTGCCAAAAACTTTGGTGGCAAGAAAATATTCAGACCACCTTAAGGACCAGAAAGCAAGCTAGTGCCCAGAGAGTGGTTTAGGTGGTGTTTGATCTGCAAGGAGGCCACACCCCTTTGGGATTTGCCCTAATGATTATGATGTGCAAAAAATGGGGATTTTCATTAAACTCTAACTAGGGTAATTACATTACGACTCTATAAAGTCCCATGCCCTGCCCCCATGGTTTCAGATGGAATAATGATTGTTCACTTCTCCTCTTGTAACTTAATTGGAGGGTGAACATGATCTTTGTAATTATATAGCCTGATTCTCCTCGAGCTTACAACAGTTTACAAATTTGCACTGCACGATCTGGGTAGGACATTATTAGCTGCTATTTGGAGATTTAGCAGAAGCAGTGTAATCCCCTGTGTGGAAACTCCTATTTCAGCTTGAGTGTCTTATTTTGATTTAGCTAGTCAGAAATTTTGCATCAAAACTTTTGATAGAAAATTGGGTTTTTGACAAAATCAAGTTTTGTTGAAAACCCCAAACTTTGGTTTTCTCCATTTTTGAGGAAAAGTCAATTTTCTGTGGGGAAACACCCACTTTTCCATCCAACTCTAGTAAGAACTCCACCAAAGTCAATGGGAATATAGTGTCATAAGTGAGGGGAGAATCGGATCCACGTGTAAAGAGCATGAAAGGGTAAGTAATTCTCTATAGAAGCAAGAATGTATCATTAGTGTCTAGTAGTCAGAGAGTCTATGGCTATGTTTTGTAGGTGGGAAAACTGAGGCCCAGAGAAGTGTCCAAGGTAATACAGCAGAGAATCCAGACCTCCTGAATTCCAGGGCCTGATTCTGAGATCAATAATGTAAACGCAGAGAAATTCTACTGACTTCAGTAACATCACTCTGGATTTACCTCACTTTGCGTGACATCAAAACCTGGCCCTGGGCTTTCTAGGGAATTTTTCCTCTGACACAAAAATAATTTTAAAAGGGCAGATGTTTTTCACTGCATAAGTAAATGCTACAAAAATTTTAAAATGCTGTTGTCATCCTGGTGCAGTTATGACATTTTTCTTTGTTTCTGATTACATCAGGATAAGATGGACACACCTGCCAATAAAGTCACTGCAGAATCTGGGATTATATATACACACCTCTACCCTGATATAACGCGACCCGATATAATATGAATTTGGATATAACTCGGTAAAGCAGTACTCCGGGGGGCTGAGGCTGCGCACTCCGGCGGATCAAAGCAAGTTCGATATAACGCAGTTTCACCTATAACGCGGTAAGATTTTTTGGCTCCAGAGGACAGCGTTATATGGGGGTAGAGGTGTATATATTATGCACTTTTGGGTCTGATCCAAAGCCCACTGACTTCAGTGCTCTCCTGGACTCCCAGAAGTTTTAGATCAGACCCTCCATGTGCAGAGTTATCCTACTGAGACGAACATCACATCAGCAAAGAGGGTGCACAACCTGAAGCCAAAATGAGTGGAAGCTGGCACCATGGCCCAGGATGTGCCAAGAGCATACATCACAGTGAACACTGTACCAAAGACTTTGTCTGGCACATTGACCTTGGGGTGAAATTAGCGATGGCAAAAATACCTTACTCAGGCCTTGGCTAATGATTATCCCATTAAAGAATCAGCTGACATAATATCATTTGGTAATTTTATAAACCTTGGTGACAACAAGACTGATGAGGCCTAACGCCCTGACAACTACATCAGTCCAGAGAGGGAAGATACAAGAATTTGCTATTTCGCCGTATTGCACATTTCACAGCATTTTAGTTTTCAACTCCCTAGGAAAGGCTGGTAACCTTTGCATGTCTCGAGAAATAGGCTCGCGCTTTCATTCAGGTCTCACGTTTGCAAGCAGATTTTCACCAACTCAAAGAAAAGCCACCCCAGCAATTTACCCCAGCGAGCTCAATCTCCATGCTCATTCAGACCGTGGCAACTGGCCTGCAGTGATATAAACACCTCTCCACCAGGAACCAGACTGAGAAGGCCAATGAGAGCTGATGGGCAGCTTTCAGTCACTGCTGCTCTGCACCAGATTGAAGCCAGGGAACGACTGACCGCACCATCCCTTCATTACCATGACTGAGCCTGTCCATTCCATGGGCTTGGCAACACACAGAACTCTGCTATTTCACACTGAGTTGGGGTTTTAAGAGGATTTCGTTAAATTGGTGCAAAAAGCTGTGTGGATGCTCCCGTTTCGATTTCAAACCAGACTTACTTTGGCTTCGCCTCAGACGGTGAGGTCTCTTCTTGCAGTCCCTTCCATTTCTGTGATTCTATGAATTAGGAACAAGTTTAAACTCAAATCAAAATAATCCCCTCAAACTGAAAAAAGAGCTTCCACACAGGGGTTGCTGGCACTGGTTCAACTTATTCTCCAAATAGCAGCTAATAATGTCCCACCCAGATTGTGCAGTGCAGATCGGTGTGGAGGCCACTCACATTACTCCCATCCCCACCCAAAACTGTGCTTTTAGGTCATGATCCAGCCAAACATTTAAACTGTGACTTTCATGGGATTTACTCTCATGTTTAAAACGTGTGCATTTTATTATTGGATAATCATGTTTATTATGGCAGTGCCTAGGAAGCAACCAACATCTGGCCCCACTTTGCTAGGCGCTGTGCAAACAGCAGTCGACAGACCCTGCCCCAAGGAGCATACCAGCTAAAGTGTTTTGATGGATAAGAACCTTAACCATACTCTCCGCTTTCCCTCCTCCCTCCCTTAGACTCTTTTTTGACCTTTACCTACATAACCCCTATACAGGCCCTGCGAGAGCAGATAATTTAGTTTATCTGGATGGGCAGCAACTACTAAGGTACATCAGCACTGCAAGTCTGAGAGGTATATTATTAGCTGATATTTGGAGGCAGGTGAAAGGAGTATTGTGTCATTGTTTCAGGGAGAGATCTTTCTTATAGCCAGAAGGGGATAGGGGACATTTCAACACAGATGAAAAACTTAGCCAGTAAGTCACTGGTTTGCACGATATTTTTACAACTGTACACAAAAATTAACCAAGTAAAATAAAGTATTGGCCCAAGGCACTGCTGCACCCTAAGCATTTGGTATTATGCATTTAAAAAAGAAAGGTTGCTTCCCTCCCCCCCTCCCCCTTGCCTGGGTGTCATGAGCAAGAAATGAACAGCTGACCTGAGTTTGAATTTAGAGTGTTCATTAATAGGATATTATGCCATATGCTCTGCACACTGTCTTTTTTTTTTAATGCAGCCGCCAATTTGAGAGAATTTCTAATTAGTAATGGTATAATGAGAGTATTCAGAGGCTAATGTGGTGGGTGGGGAAGCGAAATAGATCACTCGGCGTGGACTAGAAATATTTCTGTTTGAATTCCTGGGGAAATAATGACCTGCAGTAAAAGGCTGTGATCTTTGACAAATGAAGGACGTTCGGGGAGGTTACCTTAACTGCAGAAGCAGCATTTATCAGGTTGGGAAAGGGGGGTGGGGGAAAGGTGAGACCTTTGGGGCTAACTAAGTTTAATACAAGGAACCTCTCAGAGTAAAAATATTTCTAAGCCAGTGCAAGCGGTGGAGCAAGAGGCACAAAAGAGCACACTGGGCATGAAAGCTGAAGGAAAGAAGAGCTGCCAAGCTGCCTTTTGTACCAGATCTACCTTGGTGGGGAAAGGGAAAAGGGTGGCTGCAACACCTCAGAGGGTTGATCATTGGCCTGCTAAACCCAGGGTTGTGAGTTCAATCCTTGAGGGGGCCACTTAGGAATCTGGGGCAAAAAAATCAGTACTTGGTCATGCTAGTGAAGGCGGGGGCTGGACTCAATGACCTTTTGGGGTCCCTTCCAGCTCTATGAGATGGGTATATCTCCATGTATTATTATAACAGTGGTAGGGAGCCATTGGGAATGACCCAATCCCAGACTGATGGGGTGGGCGTGAGTGTGCGCACACATGCACTCTTATATTCAGACAAGCCATAAAGTGTGTGAGCCCAGCCAGCTATTGTGTATTTTGTGCCAAATGTAAATGGATAACACAGCGGTAAATATTTATTTCGTCCAAGAGTACAGAACTCATTTCAGTAGAAATATCCCTTTGAACAAAGCAGCTGCATAATAATTACCTCTTATTAGCATATCATTGGCATATTCCTGCCTAGCGAGGGTATAAGGGAAGTTAGGACATAGGGAAAACAGGTATGTGCCATATGAGGTGCATAGTATGGGGGCAACATCTTCTGAAAGTGCTTGTGCAGTAGAGTTGGGGGTCATATCATTTAACACCTGCTTTGTTAGAGAGAATTGGGATTAATGAACCGTTATACACAAGTTAGTGTTTTGTGGAAATTTGCAGGTATAAATAGTTGCATGCATTTTTGTTAAACTAATATAATTTATAGGTGCCAGGTCTGGCAAAATCCTCTGAACACCCAAACAGCAGTAACTAAAAGCAGAAATGCATAACAAACAAAAGAAGTAAGTCTATAAAAATAATAATGCAGGGCACTCATACAGAAGCTTTCATCTTAATATCTCAATGTACCTTTCAAGCTTAATGAATGAATGAAGCTTCACAACACACCCTATCAGGTAGGTGTTACAATTTTACAGTGGGGGAAACTGAGTCAGGGAAATTTTAAATGACTTGCCTGAAGTCAGTGGTGGATCTAGAAATAGAACCCAGGACTCCTGAAACCTACTCTCCTGCTGTGACCGTTAGATGACACCCCCACCCATTAAAAAAAAAAGGCAGAACAGTACAAACTGAAAAATAATAAATTTCCATGTAAGAATGAGACTTCGACTCTGCTCAGGGATGATGCATTCTGAAGAGCTACAGCTCTGTTTTCTAAAAGACTGAATACAAACAGCAGTCTCATATCGCTTTCCTTTAATACTGTAGGGAAATTGAAATGCAGCTTGAGAAGGAAAAAAAAAAAGCCTGAAGTCTTGCAGGTGTAAGGTAAGAATTTTACCTTTAACCCTCCCAGTCAGTAGAATGAGCCCGAATTGATTCTCAGGTTGGTGGGCAGGGGCGGGTCCAGGCACCAGGGCAGCAAACACATGCCTGGGGTGGCAAGCCACGGGGGGCGGTGTGCCGGTCGCCGTGAGGGCGGCTTCGGCGGCATGCCTGCGGGAGGTCCGCCGGTCCTGTGGCTTCGGTGGCAATTCGGCTGCGAGTACACTGAAGGCGCGGGACCGGCGGACCTCCCGCAGGCGTGCCGCCGAAAGCAGCCTGACTGCCGTGCTTGGGGCGGCAAAACACATAGAGCCGCCCCTGTTGGTGGGTACCAGTATTACTGCTCTGCTACCTTGTGCACCAGAGACAAACCCATCTGAGCACCTGAGATGGAATTCCACATCTCTTACATACAGCCCCTGAAGAAAAAGCTAGAGAACATTCAGATTTTTCAAATGAGCCATAATTTGCCTTTCAACTGGACTAGTTAAATCTAACATTCCAGGAAATACTTTTTTTTTAAACTAATGATTAAACTATTTAAAATGAAACCCGGGAATTCCTCTCTCTTGTGACATATTTTTATTGTATCGTATTACTTTTAAGAAAGCCAATAAAGTTCTACCACTCTGAAGTCTCTCAAGTGCCTCCTGCACTTATTTTGCTGATTGTAACACACATTAATTTTATACAGTGAACGATACTCTGGGAATGAAACACCCCAACTTGGGTAGTAAAAGACAGGCCCTGCTTGAGTAGTAAAATACACTAGTTAAGTGATAACAACCCAACTCGAAAATACCTACCCTTCTATTGAAATGGGATCAATCATTCAAGGACATTAAGAACTGGTAAACTTTAACAGACATTCCCAAGGCCTTTTGGATACTCTTCCACCTAGCTTAATGCCCCCCCCCCCCCCCAAGGCTCTGTTCCTGCATGTTTTTTTTATCACCAGATATGTAAAATAAGGCAGTTGCAAGCCAGGAGCAGTTCTAGGCATGGACGGAAGATGTGTGGCAGATTGACATTGGGAGGAGCTCCAATGCAGTTAGCATCCAGCCAGCCAGAAACCACCCCTACTGTCACAGTGTCTCGAAGGCCACTGTATCATAACATGAGAAGCACAGCATTGCTGGAGGCTAGCCTTTATAGGTCATATGAAGTGTTAGCTGCTGCAGCTATGTTGCAGCGGGATTCATCTTGTGCAAAACTAGACAGGCCACATCCTGTGACCCCATGAGAAGGAGGAGGAGGAGTCTGGCGGCTCAGAAGACAAAGTTCCACACTCTAGCAGGAAGAAAAGTGATGAAAAAGGACGGCTGTGGAGTGATCTGCAGAAGGGAATAAAGTTGGGGGGGGGGGGGGGGGAACTTGACAGGGGAGGCAACTGGAAGGCCTGGATCAAGAAGGGAGATGAGAGCACTGAGTTTCAGGATGCTCCTCTTGCCTCTTCTCTTTATGATGCAGAGTTTAATCCTGCTGCCACAGAAAGGAGCCAAAACATGAAACAACACCACCACTAAATACCCCTCACCCCAATATCCTCCATCTTCCATGCATGTATCGCCCTTACCAAGCATCATTTCTTTAGCAGCTTGGAAGCCAGAGCTAGACTAAAGTTTAAGGCCCTGACTTGCAAAATAGTTTGTTCCCATTTAGGCACCAAAATAAGTGGCCACATTTTCCCAAGAATCTCAGCATGTTGAGTGGGGATCTTTTCGGGGAATTGGGCTGTAAGCGTCAATGGCAGCGGCTGGATGCTGAGCGTTTCTATAAATTGCCTCCCTCGTTTAGGTGCCTTAGCGGAAACCTAGCTCTTGCACGGGTCCCAGTGCAATTGGGAATTGTACCCAAACCAGAAACGTGCACCCCCAAAGTTCAAAGCAGCGCTGCCAAATATGAGCAGAGCAATAAAGGAAAAGACCTACCCATCAAGTAGATCTGTCGGAGCTCAAAATTATGCTCATTGTGCAGAGAGCGGCCGAGCTGACAGACGCTCTGGTATTGTGTAAACCCTGCTCTGAAAATTAAATATTCATAAGGCTCATATTGGATCCTACACCATCTTTTTTTGGGGGGGGGGGAATAAATGAGATTTGCTTAAAAAAAGAAAGACACAGGGGCCATGTAAGACCAAGCCAAAGCTTCATAAATAATAAGTTTTTATGCTAACCCTCCACAATTAAAAGGCTTAAAATCCATTTTGGAGAATGACTCATGCTTAAAACTCATTCTCCTAACCTCATCCCTGTGCCACGGAAAAATTAATGCATATGGCCGATATATTGGGGATTTATCCCTTGCTCCCACAGAGTCCTTCGTTCCAAGGTAAGAAATGTGTGCGTAAGGTTGAAGCAAGACTTTTTTTTTTTAAAGTAAATCTTAGTCTTGTTGACAGCTGTGACCAAATAAGTTGTGCTTTAAAAGGAGCGGGATCCCCAAACTCTCTTCATTATATTGAACCAGATTCCCTTCCTCTACCTCCCACAACATGCCTCCAGAAGGTAAGTAGGGGTATGGAATACTGCCTATAAAGTCATGCCTTCCAGGAACAATCAGACGTCATTGGTATCACGGCTTCCCAGGAGTGCAAAATTCATGACACAACTACATAGGCATTCTAACGGGGGTAGCAGTGGGCATTCCAATGACTGTACTCTTCAGCTGTCCCTCAACTACACAGGTATTTTAGCTGGCAGCAGTGGGTGGTGAGTATTCCAATCTTTGTCTCTCTCCAACGGTTTCCCTGTTACACAGATATTTTAGGGGGAAGCAGTGGGCAGCAGGTATTCCAATGACCATGCCTCTCTCTGGCTGTCCCACCTTTCCCATGATTGATATAGACCACCAAACCATACATCGTCCCAGATCATTTTGGAGTCCATTAGTGAGAAATAAACATTAATATATGATATAAATCTGATGAAAGTGAAAAATGTGATTATCATAAGGCCATTGTGTTCTACTGGATTCATATTCCTGTTAATTACTAGCATTTCCTGTGGTCCTTTGCCTAATGGATGGTTCTCAAGACATGAGATCCAGCATACACATTCATATGACAGCCAGGATACAGAATGCTGCTTTGGGTATGTTGAAATAAAAAACACATGTATTCTTCTATGGTCAACACGCATCATTCTCCTGTGCACTCTGCACCATGGTCATTACAATAATAATTCATATTTACATAGAACATTTCATCAAAGGAACACGAGGGGAAAGACGGTTTTGTGGTTAAGGCACTGGACGGACTCAGGAGATTGGGATTCAATTCTCAACTCTGCCACAGAGCTTCGGCAGATCTCTTATTTTATGTGCCTCAGTTCAGCATCTGTAAAATGGGGACAATATAACTTTCTTTCTCCCCCATTTTGTCTCATCTGCTTAGGACAGGGACTATCACACCGCGTGTGTGCATGCAAACAGCTCCTACCACAACAGGGCCTGGATCTCAGCTGAGGTCTCCAGACACTGCTGTAATAGAAATAAATAATAATAAAAGCACTTTATGAACATTAAACTCACAACTTCCCTGTGAGGTAGTTAAAGATCAACTGACTAATGTTTGGGAAGCCTTCAGTTACCATGGTGAAGAATGCCATAGAAAAGCTTATAAGTAAAATTAAATAAGAAAGATTGCCCCGCACCCTCAAATCCTGGATTGTCCTCATCAGGTGGGGTCAAGAAGCAGCCACTCTATACTGCTGGGTAATATTTCCCCTGACTGGCTCAGGAAGAACCACAAAAGGCAGACACTCTCCATGAGGTGATGAACCAAAATGGCTTCTCTAAGGCCCATAGACCACACAGGGTATAGCTCAGCCCATCCTGGGTCCAGAACCGTCATCATCATATGACAGCATGACCAATCACATCGAACCCACCTGCCCTGAAAATTCAAAAAGCAATTAAAAAGTTCACTGCAAAAGTTTTCAGTCACCATGACAGAAAAAATAAGTCACTTGCTTCTGAAGCTCTGTAAATGTTCATCCAGCTTTTCAAGTTCAAACATGACAATTGTAACAAAAAAGCTTTCATCACAAATATTTTGTCCTACTCCAATATTTACCTGTCCCATAGGGAAATTGAGTGGCTTCGTTAGTATATTTAAAGTGCTCAGACAATGAAACTCATTATATAAAGCGTGAAGTATTAAGTTAGTGGCAAAAAAGCTGTAAGGTTGAGAGATTTCATACCTCCCGAAGACATACATCCCCCCAAAAAACTCTCCATTACATACATAGAATGTGCAATAACCAAGCCTTTTGCCCCATCTTTGGAATGGCATCTTCCAAGAAGAAAGTAGCAGGGTTTCCTGTCAGCACTCCTCTCCCTTTAAAATGTTATTTAAGAAGTTTTGCCAGCCTTACTTTGTGCAGCCTGGTGCTGCTCATTTTAGGTTTGTTCGAAATGTTCTCCAGCTGAATACTGAGTGAAATAAATTCAAATCCTACTCTGCAAATGACACTGCACATAAATATTCAGTAAATTAGCAGCACACTTTTATAGATTTATCAGTCATTGCTGGCACAAACTGACAGGCAATGTTGTAGCTGAAATATTAAGGCTGACAAATTAATGATTTCTGAGTAAATGATGTCATTTTTGCACCGTTTCATTAAAATTTACTCACTTTCAATATCAGCTTCATTTCTATGCCTAAAAAAAAATTAAAATCATTTTCATTCTCTCTCTCCCCACCTCGCCACCTCCCCTCCCCCTATAAGAGCTTTTTAGAACCAAAGGGACATAAATTTCATGTCACCCCAAGGAAGAAAAAGGGGATGAAGTTTGTATAAAATATATGCAGGAGACACTGTGCAGAAAAAACTCCCCTTTCCAACATACCCCTTTCCCCCAAACCCTGAGAAAGCAATACATCCCTGTCAGGTGCTTCAGTCAAACCAGAGAGTGCTTTGCACTTGAAATGCTGATAGCATGGGGTGAAAGTACAACCTGCTGTCTGCCTTTTCATGGGTCTTTTCCGTCAAGCTGCAGGCCAGAATTAAAACTTGTATGCCACCAATGGCAGGACTATAATTTAGTGCAGTGCTGATACTCTGCAATGAACCCTGTTAGTAGTGCAGATAAAAGAAAACACTGTGGCAGCCCATTTACTGTGTGGCAGATAGAATTGGTAGGGCAACATCTAGCGATATTATCAAATGAAACTGCTGATAGAAAAAAAAACCCCACATGCACACACAACCCGCGGATGAATGTGAACTGGGAAGTTCTGCTTTGTTCCACACTTATTTCTGTCCTTTCCTCCACTTATGCTTAGCTAGGGCAGGCAGGCATCTACAGCACAGAAATGAGAATCAGGATTCCTAGGTTGTGTTCCTGTTGTGTTTACCACATACACAGAGAGAAGTTAGATAAAAAAACAAAACAAAATACTCTTGCTGGAAGGCTCAGTGTAACATTACTTTATCTCCTAGAATTCAGAACAACAACTCACAAGAACCCAAAAACAGAGAAAGAAAAAGCAGGCTGCTCCTTAAGACAGAAAGGAACAACTCACCCCACCTTACTCTAGGTGTCTGTCTGCAGAACTGACTGCAGCTAGACCCATATGGTGCACCAAGACCCTACTCTGCAAGTGGAACCAGGGAAAAAACCTCAGCACTTAAAGTGACAGCTTACAATTTCAATACAGTTTTCAATATGCCACAGTTCCCAGAGCTTCTGCTGACTTACTCATGACTTTGGGCAAGCCACTTGGCAGCCTCCATCCTGCCACCCTTACTCACACTGACTACAGTAGAACCTCAGAGTTATGAACACCAGGGTTACGAACTGACCAGCCAACCACACACCTCATTTGGAACCGGAAGTATGCAACCAGGCAGAAGCAGAGACCTCCCTGCCCAAAAACAAATACAGTACAGTACTGTACTGTGTTAAACGTAAACTACTAAAAAAATAAAGGGAAAGTTTAGAAAAAGTAGAGTTGACAAGGTAAGGAAACTATTTCAGTGCTTGTTTCATTTAAATTAAGATGGTTAAAAGCAACTTTTTTCTTCTGCATAGTAAAGTTTCGAAGCTGTATTAAGTCAATGGTCAATTGTTAACTTTTGAAAGAACAACCACAATGTTTTGTTCAGAGTTACGAACATTTCAGAATTACGAACAACCTCCATTCCCAAAGCGTGCATAACTCTGAGGTTCTACTATAGTACCTTATATCGCAAATGGTCCCACTGAAATCAGTAGAACTGCTCATACAGTAAGGTGGAACCCACCATGATTAGAATGGCAGACGCACTCCCTTCACCCTTTTGCAGATATTGGCTAAAAGGGTGGTGTCCGTAGGATGGAAGTATAAGGTAGGGGAATTACAGAGGGAGGCTCTCTCCCTACACACAGGCAGGAGGGAAAACATCCTGATCACTAAGAAGAAATGAATCAAGATATGATGGCTAAAGCACAAGACCTGGAGTCAGGAGATCTCAGATCTATACCCATCTCCAATGCAGCCTCCCCAGGACACTGAGCAAATCACTTTACCACTCCATATCGCAGTTTGCTCATGAGGAGATAACACTTACCGACCATCCAAATAAATAAAATACTCTCGGATCCTCCGGCAGAAGGTTTTCAAAGAAATGCAAAGTTAGCAAATGAGGAAATGCTTCTGAGAGCAAAGGGATAAGATTTCCGGAGGCTCACAATGGCTATGAGAAGAGAATGTTTTCAGCTATTCCTCTCTAAGGGAATCTTTTCCCTCAAGCTTCCACCACCCATTCTCTCATTGACCTCGCTGCCATCTTTAATGCACCACATTTTGTATTTTTGGCAAATTACCCCATCCAGAGCCTTCCTGCCCTGTCTGTCATCCTGGATGGGACTGGTGACATTTGTGACAAGTGACTGACAGAGTCTGGTTGTAGTGGATTAGAAAAAAAAAGGCAGAGAGAGCGCGAGCGAGCCCAGAGAATGTTTTACCCAGAATTCCCTGGGCTAAGCTATATCAGTCAATCTCAGGGCTAATTCGTGTCAGTACTTGTTTCCTATCTCCTTGTGTCTCCAGTGGAAGGTTGATAAAATTGAAGTGGAAATGAAGTTGGAGGCACAAGAGGATACATACAACAATAGTCTGGTGAAATGGGTTTGTATCCCTGATACACTGTTTGGCGCATCAGGATTCTTGGTGACCTTGACAGTGTCCTTGGGAGAAAAATAAAATAAAAGGAGAATTTTCATATATATATTTTAAGTAAAGCACTAAATTTACCACATCAAGTATTCAATGTGAATCTGTAATACCAGCTCCCAGCATTCCAGACCTGGGTTTATTTAGCCAGTGATGGTTTATGCTTGGACAAGTATTTGCTTAGCTAGCTATCTAAAGTGCAAAGAGATAGCCTTGTTATAGTACAATAAGATGCCTGTTGTTTGTAAGAAGGTGTCTCTCATCTCAGCTAGTAGCTGATGAATAGGAAAAAAACTTGTCATGGTATAAATGAAATGTACATACAAGTATACATACAGTGTGTTTCTTTTCAGCCTGCTGGTACCATGTTGTCAATATTGTGTACAGCGCAGTCCCTGAGTGAAATTCCATTGAGGCATTTGTGGTTAAATATCAGATGCATCTTTTCGAGTCCAACTAAAATAAAAAATATAATAAGTCATTGGGAATAACTGTGGGGAGATGGAGCTGTAAAAAGTAGAGCAGGGAGAGAAGGAATGTGCAAGAGAGGCACTGACTATAGTTCTGTATCCATTTCCTCACAGCGTAGGGTTTTTAGATGACCAGGCTTTAAAA
The DNA here is from genome assembly GCF_011386835.1 of Chrysemys picta bellii. Lineage (NCBI taxonomy): Eukaryota > Metazoa > Chordata > Testudines > Emydidae > Chrysemys > Chrysemys picta. The sequence goes on along the minus strand of NC_088809.1, from coordinate 7,223,202 downwards.
GACTGGACCATGTCCCTGTTTTTAATGCATCTGAGCCTGAATGATTTTGCTTATGGAAATGAGGGATAACAGCACTAGCTAGAGTCAGGCATAGCACTGGCAAGTGCTGCACAAGCTTCCCACACACAGCACTGAGTCCAAACAGGCAGCATCCTCAGCTGTCCCAGCGCTGGGGTCTCTTGAACAGTAACTGCTGGACACTCCCTGTTGTGTAGTAGTTTTTGGCTAGATCATGCCTTGACTGGAACTTCCCATCCCCTCTCAAAGAGGATTTAAACATCCTCGTTTGGGTCCATTTTTACCTAACTAGGCACATGTGATAGGGTGCCCAGCTAGGTGGGGAAGAGAACCTCTATGGGGTTGATACTTCCCCCATCTCACCCCCACTATGCAAATGGGCAGGGTGGGCTGGGAAGTGGTGTGATCTCAGCCAGGATATTAACTCAATACATTAAATGACACTGAACGGCGACACTGCCCTCTGTTCTGTTACCATGAGCCTGCTTAGGGAGCACCCATGATTTTCAGCACTGACTGCACCAAAGTAGATTTGCACCACAGAAGGCCTTCACCATGTAAGTCAGTAAAGTTGATAGCCAAAGCAAAGCAATCCTGGAGAAAGCCCTTTAAGGAGGGAGACAAGAGGTGCTCTGTGATACTACTGGACTTAGAACTGACCAAATGGTTTTGTGTATAAACCCTTCTCTCCTGGTTACACAGACACTGATTTAGCCTGGAGCACTCTGCTGACTGATGTAAACTCTAAGTATTTATGTCTTACAGAAAGAAGATGGAAATGGGCTTATTCTGCCACCTGGCAGGGGAAAAGCTCCAAGCCTTCCATTTCCTAGGGACAGCCCTGCAATGTTCTTGCGGGCTCGCTTTATTTGGTGCGCTAAGATTTCTGGATTACGGTTTGACTTGGCACCATACACCAGGAAAGGCATTTCATATTTCTGAAAGGATCAGGTGAAATTTGATGGCAAAGAGGAGTTAGCTTGCTATTTTAATTGTAGTTAAATTAAAAAAAAAATCAAAAGGATGTTACATTTTTTTAAATAATTTTTCCTCACTGCTTTTGTTAGGCCCTTAGGTGGCTTAGGACTGATAACTGCTATTTTAAACAGAGGGTATTTTTTCTTCAGCACACGTGCACACTGATTTGCTGTTGTAGGGATGCTGATGATCCTTGAACTATGCAAACTGTTATCACCAAGATGCTTATGAGCCCTGATTTGCACACCCCGGTTTGTTGTTATAGTGTGGCTCATGAGTCCTGGACGGATCAAGGGAGGTTTCTCTCTGAACCAATTTGTTATTGTAAGATTGATTATTGGCTTAACTTTAGAGTTTGCTAGTCTTGATGTGGTAGTGGTGCAGAGGTAAAACCACTGAGGCATTAGTGTTGTATATTACAACACCCCCTCCCCCTACCCCACATAGATAAAGAATTATAGGGCGTTTGCAAACAAATACGATGTATCAAACAACGGGCCCATGGAGGGGGAACACAGGCGCTATTGCCCTTAGCAATACAGGGCTAACTTGTGTCTAGCCAGTCTTCAACCCTGAGCCGCAGTGCCATGTTTCCTAATTATTTATCCAAATGTACACTTACATTTTTTCGCCATTTATTCACTCATTTTTCTACGTCTACACCTACAAATTTCTTATTTCCTTTTTCATTTTATTGAGGATTGGTTGGGAGGAGAAGTGTTCCGGGTACTGGACTGGCAATTTTGGAAACAACACAATAAAAAAAAAAAGCACTGAAACTCACTCAAAGAGGACTGTGAAAAGAATGGGCATGTTTTCAGGTGTTTGCCCGACTTTAGGCATCAATCACTAGTAGTAGCTGCCTGCAAAATACCCCGATGTTTTTTAAATTGGAAGCCAACTTCCCCATTCATTCAGAATTCAGGAGCCCACCATTGCCCACGGAACACTCTCATTTGGTGCTTTCTTCCTAAAGCACGAATCTTGGGGAAAGCTGTATGAGAGAACAGCCTAATGAAGAGATCCTAAACATGAAACAGACAAGACCCAGATACTTTTTCAGCCAGTAAATCAAGGGTGAAATACACCTTTATACAGAAGGCCTACACCAAACCTATGCATGTTATGTCCTACATAAGCTCTATTTCCATCCTAAGGCCACGAATGTGTTAAAGATGAGTGATGTGGCCATTTTAGAAAATGGGCCTGTTATGGGGCCTGATCCAAAGCTTCCAATGGAAAGTCTCCCGTTGATTCCAATGGCCTTTGGATCAGACCCATATAAGCACTTTCTATCCAAGGCATTCTACGGGCATTTATTAATTTAATCATGCAGGTCTCACGGAAGATAGACAAAACACCTTTACCCCATTTTATGGGGTGAAAAAATGCAGAGAGGTGAATGACTTGCCCCCCACGAGTCCTTTGGCCTCGGCCCAATAGAACCAAGGTGTCCTGACTGATTTCAAGATGGCAAGTAAAAGAAATTAATAGCCCTGTGACCCGCCATGATGCATAGAGATGCCCTAAAAGCTTTTTATAAATTAAATGGGGGAAGACAGGCTGTTGGGTTTAATTTTAGAAATATCATGTCTTGACTTCATTTTTGGTGGAGGTCTTCATGGAGGACTAGGGAAGAGGCTCTCTCAGCAGCTTGCTTTTGAATTGACAGGGGGCTTTGAGCAAAGAGCCCTTGTCCCCTAGGCGTTTGTGAGCTATTTGAATTAGGTCATGTTAACAAACAAACAAAATCAAACCAAACAGAACCCAAAGAGATTAAAACAAATAAAATCCCTTCCCCCCTCAACTACTCAGCTTTGTATCCTGTCATAATCCCAGTAATTCCTTGGTCCTCCAGCAAAACCAGGTCAGTCGAGACCTGAAATTTGTACCTTCTTGATATATCATAAGGAGGAAAAGAAACCACACATTTCTCCCACTTTCTAGGTTATCACAAGGCCATCCTTACTCACTTTTTGGCTGGTACCAAACCTCTGCAGGGGTAACTTTCCTCCTGTCTGATTTGGAAGTGATTACCTGCAGTCCTCAGATTATTTAAAGGATTGAAAACTGGCAGGAAGATTGGCACTCTCCCCTCTCCCCCCACCACACACACACATACTCACACTCTCTCACCGGCCAACAGGATTAGTTCATAGAAAGCTCATTCTCTCAATACCACAAGCAGTTCCACTTTGTGACAGTATCTTTGTTTATCGCACTAGTATGCAGAGAATTTGACACCGCGAATCCCATGGACAGGGCTCCCTTCCTGAAGTACGGCGTTGTCAACGGCACCCTATGCTCACCCAATCCTCTTTTTTCAAGATCCCTCCTGTGCACACTGATCTCACAACCGGCAAACCCTTCATATCTCTTCCCATTCCCCCTTCTCTTTTTACAGTGGAGTGGATTTGGCTAATAAGAACCAGCTGTTTTTTTCCACTCTGAAAGCTGTGAGAAACTGATGACAACCTGTTTGACCTCTGACCTCTGAACTTGACCTCCTGCTAATACCTTCAGCTGCTGATTGTCATGGGTGGCTGGCAGAGCCCTTTGTCTTTTGCTGTTTTGGAGTCCAGACAGATAAATGATTTCTATTTGTCCTTTGGCGCAATGGAAGAGCTGATCGATATTATCCACGAATGATGTCAAGGATTTGTCGCCACAGCTTATGAATGACAAAACACTACCCAAAAAAACACCTTTTGGGGCAAAAGATTGAAAGCTGGAAAGGTTTATTGATTTTTGCTTTCTTAAATAGCAGCTCAAGCCACAAAAGAGAAAAGGGAAAGCTTTGTGTGCTAAAATGCAGCAAAAAGCTTCCTCAAGAACAACGATTAGATCAGCTATTGCATTTAAGTACTGTGAGCCTTGCCACAGCCAACTGCTCAATTTTGTCTGCTAAGCTCACTACAATTTCCCTCCATTTTTCCTTATTTCAACTGCGCTTGTATAGTGAAACGCCAGCCTCCAGAATAAAACATACTTTTCTTCCTTGCTCTCTCTTTGGCCACAGGTCAATGGGGACAAGGCCAAGTGTCTCGGATTTGAGCAGGCGGGTTGGAGTCTTTGAAGGGGAACTGAAAATGCTTTTCAGACACTGAAAGTGATAGGGATCATTGCCTAGTGGTTGGAGCCCAGGTCCGAGAAAGTTGAACAATGGAGTCCATTTCCGGCTCTGCCAGTGACTGTGCAACCACAGGTAAATCACTTCATCTTTGCTCCTAGTTTCCCCATTGATAAAATGGAGATAGCATGTACCCACCTCACAGTGCTGTGCTTTGAGATCTTCAGTTCTTACAAGTGTAAAGAGTTTCTTATTATGAGACCAAGTCACAAACAGAGCACATTCTACTGAAATAAAAATTACAAATATACACACAGGACCGTCAACACAACTATCAGTTCCTCCTTTACACGACTGCCAGCAGCCATTCTAGGTTTCTCCTGAAAGAAATTATGACAACGCTAACCTCTCAAGCAGTTTAAGAGATTCGGTGAATGCAGCTTCTTGCTCAAGGGGCTAGGGAATTTATCAGCTAATGCAGGAGAAGCATAGAACCTTGAACTCTGACCTCGGCAAGTGAAGCTGCAGAGTAATGCAAAAGAGCATTTGCTTTCCTTTCTGAGCCCTTTCAACCCTGTGGACTCGTAGCTGGGTATAGAGGAAAAGGTTTTGGGGGTACTTCCACAGTCTGGGATGTAACCTCACAGCCAGTTTCTACTGGTGAACTTATTTGCGCTAAGGATGAGGTAAAACTACTAACAGCATTCCAGACTGGCTGTTTGCAGTTAAGTAAAGCTGTGATACTAATGGCTATGGAAATAGAAAGCCTTTGTTGGGAAGGCAAATTCAATACTTTCAGCCATAGTACTAAACATGTACAACCCTGACTTCAACAGGAATTTTGGTGGATCATCTTTGCCAGAAGGTGATTGTCTGGCCTCTCTTCTCACAGACCTAATGCAATGGGGTCAGCATTTATGATGCACAGAATTCTCACAGATTGTCATAAATCAATTCACCGGGGTACTGAAGTCAAAAGATTCAAGGGACTCAAAAGACACAGGATGCAGATGGGAAGAGCTCACATACTGTAACACGTAGCAGGTTCATTCATTGATCTCAAAGGCTAAATACCGTTAGCCCCAATTCACAGATGGGAAAACAAAGGTGCGGAGAAGTTAAGTGACTTTCCCAAGGCGAGTCAATGCCTGTGTGTGGAATAGAACCCAGATCTATTGACTCCCTGACTCCCCAGTACATACTCTAGACGGTGGGAGACACTGACTCACTTCTATATTGAGTCCTCTAAGCAAGTCCCCTAACTTACACCTTGATTTAACTGCAAACACAACATAGGTGACGATTAGCGGCATAACGATGCTGAGTTAACGCACTGTTGCATTTTGTAAATGAATGCACAGAACTGCAGGTACTTCTAACTGGTTAAGAATAGATCTGGTTGAAAATGTTTGCATTTTCAAAATTTTAAATTGTATTTTTTGCAGAAATTTTTATGTTTGTTCACAAAAAGTTTACTTTTTTGACCAGCGTATAAAGTGCTTGACATTTTTCAAAAACTGAAAAATTCTATTAAAAAAATTCCTGGTTTTTTTTTTGGGGGGTGGGTGGGTTATTTTTGTTTTGTTTTTTGTTTTTTGTTTTTTGCATTTTTCAACCAGTTCTAGTTAATAATTCACAAGTGGAATGGATGAGAGGCAATGAAACAAGGCTAGCATTTTAAACAATGAAAGGTGTTCAAAGGTTGTGAATATAGATTATATATTTTTTAAAGTATGTATAATTGGTGTATTGGATTTTACTCATTTTTTTTTCCAAAACAGAAGATGCCATTGGTGAAACTGTGATCATGAAATTTATCTCCTGGGAGAAAGTTGACCTTTCTGCAAAACAATCAGGAATCCCCCTATTGTTCTGTGAGCTACAATGGAACAGTCTTAGCAAGTAGCAAATAATGCTTTGCCCTTACATAGACCCGCTATTTAACTTTTTAAATTCAGGAATCATATTGAAATGTAAAGGAAGCTGTACAGCTTCCACATTAAATCTCAAAGCAATTACAGAGGCAGATAGGTAAATGTCTTTATCCTGATTTTATAAATGGGGAAACTGAAGCACAGAAAGAGAGAAATTAAGGGGCTTGATCCTGCAAAGAGATGAACACTCTGGCCACAATCTAGCAAGGCACTTAAACACATACATTGAAATCAATGGAACTATGTCAGCACTTGAAGTTAAGCATGTGCTTAAGTGCCTTGCTGGATCGGGACCAGAGTCACCAGTACTTTTCAGGATCAAGCCCAATGTGACTTGACTAGGATCAGAGAGCCAGGAATAGAATCAAGTTTTCAAAACACTGTCCTCCATACACTAACCATTAGTGCATGCTGCCTTCCTGCATGTGTCCTGGTCCGAATGGTAGGCATCACTCACAGAATGCGGGGAAATCTTGAAGGTGTGGTCTCGAGGAGGCCATGGCATCATTTTTTTTAGCCTATACTAACAATACATCAAGAAAAAACGGCATATTTCTCCTTTACTTTTCTCCATAATGGTATATCCTCCACAGTTTCTCTCCTGGATGATTTGCTTATATTCAGTCCTTCATGCCGGAAATATTAGTTTGCTGTGTGGAAGGACCAGCCCAATTAGAAACACTTTTGCCTGTTGGAGTTCAAACAGATCTTTTGTTCTGGCTTTACTGCTTTTCTAGGCTGTGTCCCCCTTGACTCTAATTTAGGAATAAACCCAAAACAACAAAGCAAAACCTGGATGAAACCAGAAAGTTTCCCATGGTGTCCAACTCAATCCCAGGCTTGCTTGATGGTTGGTGAACCTTGCCCAGGTTTCAGGTTTGTGACAAATGCCACCATCGGGTCAAAGGTTTTGTTACAAACGTTTAATGCGTTTGTCCGAGCAAGTAGATCCTTCTGGCTTCAAAGATCAGAGCTCAGTGGACTGAGATAGGGGTTGTCCTTAGAAGCTTGCTGACCCCAGAGGGCAGGGAAATATAGCAGAGATCATGTGCTTTGGAGCTCAACCTTCCCAAATATTTGGAGGTATTTCTGCAAAATACAGAAAATATAGGAAAAGTATTGAGTCTAGGATACACCTGAGCTGCAAAACTCAGATCTTGACGTGCCTGAAGCTCAGGAGTGTTTGGGTCCAGGTCTTGGTTTGGCTCTGAAAGCTGAGTTTGGTGCAAATTCAGATCAGAACCATAACTTCCCCGACGTCTAAGAGTGTTTTGACCCTGGATTAAGGGCCCCATCATTAATTGGTGCAAACAATCTAAATTGTTTCTATGCTCTCTCCATTTATTTCTCTGTCCTTTGAGCTTTTTTGATCCTTGAAGTGTGTCCCACATGCTGTTCCAAAGGAAGTTTCCCAGACAATGTATTGTGTGTGTTCTATACATGATACTCACCTCTTCATTTGTAATCCCTGGACTGCCTGACAGCCTGTTTCTCCAAGTGTTCAGGGTTCATAAGTGTATTATTCATTACCAAAAAAATCTGTACTTCTAGACAATACGATAAATTAAAATTAAAATTCATTTAAACAACTGATTATGGACAGTGGGTGCCTCCAGTTTTGGGTCTCCAATTTGACACACATTAAAAAAAGACCCTGGTTTTCAGAGGGTGGGTGCTCTGAGAATCAGGCCCCTTTAAAATATTGGTGATTGGAAACCCCAAAATAGAGGCACCCAGAATTTCTACTCATTTCTGAAAACCTTGGCTTGAGCCTCATTGCAAGTTATAGTTTACATTCCACTTGCAGTGGTGGAAGTGCTTTTAAAAGTGTTTTCTAAGAAATAAAATGTCACCAAAAGTAGGGATTAGACATAATCCAGTTCCTTTATCAACTAAAGATGCCATCATGGCCTCTGAAACCTAATGGAAGAAATTCCTTCACTGTTTTCCATCTTACAATTATATCACATAACACATTCTGCTAGAAGGTTGGCCAGCATCTTACGACTCCAGTACCACAATATAATGAAAAATGTAAAGGGCTTGACATCCCTTGCCACCTGTTTAAGATTCCACATAATCTGGCTAGAGAGGGATTAATTCCTACATTTGATTTTCCATCTGCATTGCATCAAAGGTAACCCCTGTCAATCCTGAGACATAACCCATTTGTAAGAGCAGGAAATATCCTACTCCACTGCAGATTTTGCTGTGACAAATGTAATGCTTTCTTTAGGGTTCTGTTTGTTTAATTAAATTTTACGCACGGATAAAATGTTTTGTGAAATTTCCACTGTGGGGTGTTGTAATTAAAACTGGTGAACTTGATACAGACAGGCAACTATTGTGAAGCTGTCTTTGTCTGAGATATGAATACCAGCAGCAATGTTTAGTTCTACTGCCACAATTTTTCTTTTAGAATTCCAAAAGCTTCCCAAATTAGGTGCAACTGAGAGCAACTTTGATCCGTTTTGGGTGGAAAACACAATTGTTAAGAAGTATGATTGGTTAAATTACTAGGAGCCTCTGTATTAAGGGAAAAAACCCTTCAGCTTTTGCTTCCACATGCAGGAGCAAATATGTTCTTCAAATGTATCTAATCTTTCATAGCCTAATGATTCAATCGTTTGACACATTGCAACAATAAATGCCTTGGTGGTGGTATTGTCGAGGAAAGACTCCAGTATGGCATTTCATCAGACTGGCTAACTAATATAATATATTATACTCTCAAAAATAAATAAGAATAAACAAAACATCCCTAAGATACGTTATTGTCTGGCCATTCTGTGTGAGGAAGAGACAGATGTTAAGGGGAAAGAGCTATGGACCCCGATTCAGGAAACTAAATGCTTTGTTGAATTGAGTCCTCGTTTGGGTGTTGTGTTGAATTGGGTTGTTAAGAGTTTTTTTCCAAATTTCTCTCTCTCTCTCCTATTTATTTATGTAAATAATAATGCTCTCAGAACTGAATGAAACCCTGTGGTTTTGGTCCCCAGGAGTGTGTGAACATTTTCTTTGATTCTGATCCACACCCTCCTGCCTACCCACATCCTGTAGCCTGGTCTACATTTAAAACTTAGGCTGACATAGCTACGGTGCGTAGGGGTGTGAAAAATCCAACCCCTGAGTGCTGTTGCTGTGTTGATCTAACCCCTGGCATAGACATTGCTAGGTTGATGAAAGAATGCTTCCACTGACCTTGTTACTGCTGCTCAGGGAGGTATTGTTCCTACAGGGATGAAAAAAAGCCCTTCTAGTGCTGTAGGCCATGTCTATGCTACAGGGGTATGCTGGTATTGCTACCGCAGCATAGCTATGCCATATACTCCCCGTAATGTAGACATGGCCTGAGTCTCTCCAAGCTATGGGTCTGATGAATGCAAAGGGAGGGGTTTTCAAAAGCATTTAGCGTTGTCCCATTTAAACCAACCATCAGAACCCCATGAGAGAAGAGTGAGGGCCACAACTGAGTGTTTTCGAAAAGTCCCATCCCACAAACGTCCAAGAATATTTTGGACTGAATGGCTGAGCTTCACCGGGCTTTGCATCAAAGTAGAAGCGAAGCCACAGATTTTTGGGGAGGTTCCCCAACGCGAAATCATTCCCTTATTTTACTGCTAGCCTTTACCTCCATAAATTGATCAAATCCAACCCTGGTTCTGAGCATACCTAGTCTATTGAGGGTTTAAAACTCAGATCCTGATTTTGTAACTCGGGCCTTAACTCTATTTGAAAGATTTTCTTTCTCCTCTGAATCTCAGTGAGAATCCCTGAAGCGGCCAATGTACATTCAGGTTAGCAAAAAGAGAAGAAACTCTTCAGTGCTTTTGGTCTCTGGTTTGGAGCTGGTGACTCACTCCAAACCCAGAAGAGTTTCACTTGGATAATTCTGGCAATCTTTCAAGCATTTCCCCCCCCCCCCCCTTCTCCGCCACTTTACAACATAGACGATGCAGCAAGACATAGAGGGACTGTTAGTTTCTAGTTCGCGGCGCCGGGTTGAGGGATTTTTCTTTTTAAACGTTGACCTATTTCTCAGTCAGCTTGTCTCTGTAAGTTAGAACCCAACCATGGCAGACAACAGTCCAATGTATGCGAGCAGAAGGGCGACTCACCACCTGTCTGAGCTGTCAAGTTATGTGGGAAGGCATATCAATTAACTTCTGCGATTATCTCATCATACTTCACAACTGACAAAACATTAACCCCCTTTCAAGCATAATCCTATTGGAAAACCAACATCATTCATTTCATCAGCAACATTACCATCAACCCCTCGTATCTGGTGAGGGTGGGGAAGAAAAGGAGGGAAGGTATTTCCCCTTCCCCGACCCCTTTTTATTTAGTCTATACACTTTAAAGTCCAAAAGCTATGTGCAGTCAAATAGTTTCACTCTATAGACAGCAGGTATTTGGGTTAAATTCCCATGAGCCTACTGTGTTCCCTTGTAGCTTAAAAAGCTGGGACACTGGCCAGGAAAAAGGACCTTCCATGACCTGCTCTTAACCCCTGAGGAAAGTTACACAAACTCTTTCACGCTTGGCTGGGATTGCTGTGTAGGAGAGGCCAAAACAATACTTTCCCTTGTGTTTGCCTACCTTATTAAATATCAATTAATATTTATGGAAGTTTATAAACAGTGCAGCTTTGGTTTCAAGGGTGCTTAGAAATCTGATCTCCCCTTCTCTCCCCCCTCCTCACTTCAGCATTTGTCTGGCTCACGGCTGCATAGTTAAAAGCACTGGTCTTCATTTAAATTTAGAGGAGTTTATCTAAACTCTGAGCCCAATTGCCCTAGGTAGCTATTTACACCTCGGCAAAGTGGCTGTAAAATTTTACTGAATCAGCTTTATAGCAATTTTACACTCACTTGTCCCAGATTTTCCTCTCACGGGGGTTTTACACCAGCGTTACGCCATTGACACCTCCAGCGTCGACACTCCTGATGTACACTAGTGAAAGTGAGGGCCTGAGTCTTACCTATTTGCACAGACTGTAAGGTCTTCGGGACAGGGGTTGTCATTTTCCATGTGTTTGTACAGCACCTAGCACAATGGAGACCAGAACTGGGTGAGGCATGATCACAAGATAAATGTTAAACAGCAGCAGCAGCTATAAATGACTACACAAGGTGCAAAGCACAGACATGTCCAGTCTCACCCATTGGGTGAGAGACTCACTCACTAGCACTCTATCTCACGCTCACGCACATTCCTAAGCTTATCTTCCTCATTGTGAGTAAAATACATAAAGATTTAAAGTATTTTTACTCAGGCACTGAAAAAAGACAACAATACATCTGGGGCCTCAGGCACGGGGCTTAGAGCTTGGAAAGCCACTTTCCAAGCTTGTGTACTGTGGTAACCATGGAGACTACAGGCCCGCGTTCTATACGAGGAGGCTACGTGGGACGTGTGGGGGGGGGAGGAAGATTGTGTCTGTGAATACTTGACGGTCAAAAAAATATGAGTTGGCCCAAAAAATAAGCAGGACTTGATCAAAAGTTTGCAGGTTTTGCAAATTACAGTTCAAAATTTAAACTACACTGGACAAATTCATGTCCTCAGGGATCTCCAGCCATCCAGGTTTTTGTTCAAACCAGAAAAGAATTGTTTTTATTAAAATCCACTGGTTTGCATTGCATATAGAATTCTCATGTGCCCTTGACTTTAGTATGAATCCCTCACTCTCACAGACCTTGGGAGACAGGCCAGTCCTCGCTTACAGACAACCCCCCAACCTGAAGCAAATACTTACCAGCAACTACACACCACACAACAAAAACACCAACCCAGGAACCAAACCCTGTAACAAACCTCGTTTCCTACTCTGTCCCCATATCTACTCTAGCGACACCATCGGAGGACCCAACCACATCAGCCACACCATCAGGGACTTATTCACCTGTACATCTACTAATATGATATATGCCAGCAATGCCCCACTGCCATGTACATTGGCCAAACTGGACAGTCTCTACTTAAAAGAATAAATGGACACAAATCGGACATCAGGAATGGTAGCATACAAAAGCCAGTAGGAGAACACTTCAATCTTCCTGGACATTCTATAAACAGATTTAAAAGTAGCCATACTTGAGCAAAAAAACTTCAGAAACAGACTTAAGAGAAACTGCAGAACTAAAATTCATTTGCAAATTTAACACCATTAATTTGGGCTTGAATGGGGAGTGGGAGTGGCTGGCTCATTACAAAAGCAGCTTTGCCTTTCCTGGAATTGATACCTCCTCATCTATTATTGGGAGTGGACTACATCCACCCTGTTCGAATTGGCCCTGTTAACACTGGTTCTCCACTTGTGCGGTAACTCCCTTCTCTTCATGTGTCAGTATAATAATGCCTGAATCTATAATTCTCACTCCATGCATCTGAAGAAGTGAGGTTTTTACCCACGAAAGCTTATGCCCAAATAAATCTGTTAGTCTTTAAAGGTGCTACCGGACTCCTTTATGTTTTTGTGGATACAGACTAACACGGCTACCCCTCTGATACTTGAGTATGAATTGGGACATTTAAGTGTTTCATATACAATATTAAGCAGTGTACATTTAAAAACAAACTATTAAGCGTAGGTTGGATTAAAAACCCTCGGATGTCACCAAGGACCAAAGACGAGAGTCCCTGTCTCAAGAGAGCCCCAGGTGGCCACCTAGTGTTGAAACAGCAGATCCCATTGGAACGTTCTCCTCTTGCTTACATCAGTGTAAAAATCTGGAATAATCCAATTGAAACGAAGTGATATATACCCGTGTATACTTGGTGCAAGATCAGAAACAGGTCCAATTTATTTACACCGAGTAATCCATATTTGTTGCAAGTCCCTTCACCATTTTATATTGACGCAGGGCTTTGTTTTAAATGATGTTTAATTTGAAGGATTTTTCTGTATTCCGACTTCCTAGGAAGATGCTTTCTAAAAGTCCCCTGCTGATTAATTGTTACTGGGCTGCTGCCAAATGGGGGAAGTTTTACACGTAAAACAAACAAAAAAAAATACATCTCTCCCTCACTCCACACTTGCCTATGCCTTTTATATTTGGTACTTCAGTCTATTTTGCAAACATATGGCCTGTCATTGAAGCCAGAGTGCACCATCCTGCTGTCAATATTGTCCTCCCCATCACAAAGATTAACATCAGAGGCTAGAAAGGCTGAGGCTGGGTTTTTCTCAGCCGTCACCCAAGTACCACAGGGCTTCTTCCCATGCAGCAAATAGACTCCCTGCAACAACCGAATGCTGCTGAGAAATTACTTGGGCTTTCGTTCCTCTGCTGATTACCACTGGATAAATCAACACAGCACAAGGTTTTCATAATCCCTTTTATGCTTACTCTTTATTATTTGTAGCATCGTGGGATGCTTCGAGTTTAATGATATTAAAACACAGTGAGTTTTCGCCTGTCCAGGGCTCATCCCTCATATAAAGCCAAGTACTATGGTATTCTGCACTAATACTCCTAAACCCTACTGCTAAATCAATGATATTGCAGTGTTTGGGGGCAATGAGTATCATATTGCAGGGTTTGAGGATTTTTGTTGTAGTTGTTGTTTAACAACCATGCAAAACACTGCAGTCACATATTCATACACACACATGTATGGGAATCAATGTGAGTCAATGGGAAATGGACTGGAAGGCAGGAGAACTAGTTTATATTCTCATCTCTGCCACTGACCAGATGTGTGACTTTAGACAAGTCACTTTACGTGTTTGTGCCTCAGTTTCCTCCCTGGTGAGCTGGGGATAATAATATCTATCTTCCTTTGTAAATCACATTGATATTGGCGAATGAAGAGAAGTAGATATTGTTTATATTATTGGCTAAGCTCTTTTGCAATAAGAATTTTTTTCCAGGGTCTGATGGTATACATTCAAAAGCATTGCCTGATAGATACACCGCCCCTTTGCCAGTCACCACTTGTTTAAGACTAAATCTCTGTAGCAAAGGTGAGCTGAAAAAGGAATATGGTATCTTATCCAATGCGTTTGGTGAAGGTGGCTATTTGTTTTCTTAATGCTGCACTCGGACAGTGGGCAAGCTGTACCGGGGAGCAGATACTGTAAGGAAAGCACCAGCAGCCTTTTCAGCTTATCTGCGGCTGCTATCAAAGGTGCCATCTGAAGCTGATTAGGTAAGAGTGTCAGGTTTAATGCATCAGACAAACTCCCGTTCGTGGCCCAGCAGACCTTGCAATCTGAGAATTTAAGAAGAGTGGGGTTTAGAGCTGGATTCCTTTCTGAGCTTCTAAAAATAAACGTCTGCAAACCCAAAGTTAAAAAGCAACATTCATTAGAGAGTTACATTAGGAACAAAGTGCAACATTATTGCAAACAGATGAGATGAGCTGCAGATGATACAGTTAGGAACATCCACTTAAAAAAAAAAAAAAGTAAATCCTCATCTGCAATTATTTTCTACTCGTTTGTCCCCCATCCCAGACCAAAACCTATGGCAACATAAAGGAGAAAAGCAACTCTGATACTTTCATAGCTCCAATCAATAACTGTCCTCCATTCCCTTTTTTTTTTTAACCTCCAAAATTGTTTTAGGAAAGGCGATGTTCATTTCATCCTTATTTATTACTCAGTTGGTAGAGAACCCTGGAGACAGGACAGCCTGGGCACCGCTACAAATCAGCATGCAAACTAGTTTCAATCACAACATAAAGGCACTCCAATACAAGGCCTGTATTATTTGCTCATGTTACTTAACCCAGTTTCACATGTACTTTTAAACAGAGATTGGTGGATAGGAGATGTCACATGAAGTTGACTCCACAATGTGAGAAACAGTAAAAGATCCATGTGGCGGGAGGGAGGAGGAGGAGAGACATGTCTATTTCAAACAATAGTCTGCCATAATTTTTATCCAGTTAATAAATTACATGAATAATGCCATTTCTAACCATTTATAGACCTGTTCCCGCATTCTCCTTCTAAAGGTCTGGGTTCATTAAGAAAATTTTGTTCACTGTAGCACTGGTGAAAGGGGCTGGGTTGACTGAATTCTCATCTAGCTACAGAAAAAGTCAGGCATAGGGAGATTCCTACACACTGAGCTATCAACGTGCATCAACTTGGACCTGAAGGGATAAAGATGAAGGGTAATTTGCTCTCCTGTCCATTCAGTCTTTAGTCTCTCTGACAGCGATTGCCAAGAGGCTGCCATTTTGGAATCCCACCCATGGCCATTGCTAACGCTTTAAAAACAACGCTGGTCCTCGAAGCTGCGCTTTCAGTACAAATAACGCTTTGAAAACGGCTGTGTGCATTCACCCTTCAGACTGTGGAGAGCACATTGAAGTCAAGGGGGAACCTTTCCAAAGGGCTTTGAATCAGACCACAGAGTGGGGAGTTGCATCTGAAGAAGTGGGTTTTTTACCCACAAAAGCTTATGCCCAAATAAATCTGTTAGTCCTTAAGGTGCCACTGGACTCCTTGTTGTTTTTACCACAGAGTGTGCGAATGGTGACAGGGCAGAAGTTCATGGGTCCTCACTGCCATACTTCAAATGTGCAGTTGTTGCCCTACAATGCCTACATATAAGACTTGCTCTTCCTCTCACCTACACCAGTGTAAATCAGGAGTAACATCTGTGAAGTCATTAGGGTTGCTCTGATGTCAAACTAGTTTAAGTGACAAGAGAATCAGGCCTTCACATCTGCATAATTTCACAAAGCTGCAGTTTTGCTGACACTTAGCACTTGGATCCAGGGCCGGCTCCAGGCACCAGTGAAGGAAGCAGGTGCCTGGGGCGGCCAATGAAAAGGGGTGGCAGTGCGTTTGTTGTCGGGGCGGCACATCCGGATCAGTGGTGGCGGCACTTCGGTGGCAGCTCAATTGGCCCACTCCGGATCGGCGGCAATTCGGCAGCGAGTCCTTCACTCGCTGTCTTGCTCCTCGGTGGCACTTCGGCGGCAGCTCAATTGGGTTCTCCTTTTTTTTTTTTCCCCTCTCCGCTTGGGGCGGCAAAAAAGCTGGAGCCGACACTGCTTGGATCACCTGTATTCCATTGTCAGAGATTTACCATTGTTTAGTAGCATCCTCTCAATACCCCATTCCTCACATGTGGAAACAGAGGCAGAGAAATTAAATGACTTACCTGCACTGCAGTGGGATTTAGAGCAGGGATTAGAACTGTGGTGTTTACAGGCTTGTAGGCCTGTGCTCAGATCATTAGACAATGTCTCTCTCTAATGATCACTTAAAGGAACTGGTACACATGAACAACATTGAAATTGTCCTTAATCCTTCAATGGTAAGAAGGACATCAAGACCTACATTAGTTCTGGGTTAAAATTGTCCACTAAAGTAAACCCATCAAAAATCAAATGTGAAGTTTGCTAACTTTTTCTTTTTTGCAATAAGTTTTGTTTGGTGCCTTGAGGATTTTTTTTAAACTGTATTTCTCCAGTTCCAATGACAAAAGGATTCTGTGGTTTCTATTCTTCGTCCCCGGGTAGGAAGACAGGTAATAGATCAATCAGATAACTGGCATTAAGATGTCACTTTAACAATAGCTTGTTCTGAATGGAGAAAATAATTAAGACCCAGATGAAAGGTCTGGGCTGAGAAATTAGTATGAGTCTCCATGTCATGGGCAGGATGATGGCAGAATGATGACATGATACTGTCATGTGAAGGGCATCTAAGAGCAGGGACGAATTGGCTAATGAAGTGGTAACACATTCCCACAAACAATTACCCATCTCCTATTCTACACATGGACAGGGAATCAAAAGGGGTATGGTTGCAGTCAAACTCAATAACAACAAGCATCACAGTGGGATATTTAACTGTCAGCAAACTTAAGACTGTTCGTGTGTAGGTGCATTTCTTTAATGGACAGTTTTGTTGTCCAAAAATATTTACAACCTCTGCTGGCAGTGATGCTATAACCCCACAGCACAGGGCTTGTTACAGAATAAAATTACTTGCCTTAACCAAGCATACTGTAAATTTTCAAGAGCCAGTGTCTTATTGGAAATTAAGTCCTGCTGTATGTTGTGTTTGATTTATAACAACACAAACCCAACTGTTTTGTCTGAGTTGTCCTTACAATAGAACCTGTCATTTTACCACAACCTGTTATGAGAAGAGATGGTAGGATGTTAGCCTCATGTTAGCATTCAGCAGGATCAGTCTTAGAGTTTCTGCGGTCCCTGCATAGCTATAAGGCCGACCTACCAGACATTCACCAGACCTTCTGCTATGAGGGGAGAGGATGCTAGTCAATATTTGAGCTGAGAGTCAGCCGGGACCCTCTGCCTTTGAGGCACTTACAGTTGTAGACCCTGATCCTGTAAAGAGAGTTACGCACATGCCTAATTTTACTCCTAGAGAATGGTGCTATTAAATTCAAATAGGACTACTCACTGAGATTTAAGCATGTGCATAAGTCTTTGTGGGATCAGGCCCTTATATTCTTCATAAGAAGTAGTTCTGCCTGCTATAGACACCAGCCAGCTATATTCTCCGCTGCCCCACTGGATGAAAACCTATGGAATTCCGTCTAGGACAGTGGGGAAACTCAGCAGCTTGTGCAAGCATGTCCTTCTGATTTGAACTGCCTGGGTTCACATGTGCCACACAAGTTCAGCTCATCCTTGTATGGAAGAGACCGCAAAGATACAAAAGGCCAGATCCTTAGTTGGTGTAAGTTGACTTCAATGGAGCTACGCTGACCAGTGCCGGATCTGGTCTGACATGCCATTTCAATGGCGTTCTCCCCCAAATAGGCTCTGATTCCTACTTCTGAGATGGAATCTTTCCAAATCTGCAGCAGAGTGGTGGATTATTTATCCCCTGTAAACTACTGTGCATAATCGTGTAGAATAATATCTGAATCAGTCACCACAAACTAAAGAGATTTCCCTATTTGTTTCTCTGAAGGTGGTCATTTATATTATGAAACATTAGCCATAGTTTAGCGGTCACTAATGCAGTGTCAGACTTTGCTCTCAGCTACACGAGTGTAAATGGGCAGTAACATCAGTCGAGTTACTCCTCAGCAAGGAGATCAGTGTTTGCCCCACACTAGGAATGGCAAGTTCTCAGTAAACTGGAGACTTTGCTTGAATGGTACAGGACATGGAAAATACGGACTGGATACACTGCAGGTTGCAAAGGGACTTGTTTTGAGCTCAAAGCCATAAATTGTGCCTGAACGCAGTACCTGGTCAGAAATAGATCCCCAGGACTGTTCTCTCAAAACCGTGTTCAGGGTCTCCCGGAAGGTTTGGGTCAACTTTTTTAAATGAATCAGGCCAGAGTTTCTAGTTTGCGACAAAGCTGACATGGGGATCTGCTGGAAATATTCTGTGCAGGTCTAGAATCTGTACAGAAAATGGCAAGATGGGAGAAGATAAACAGAACCATAGAAATCCTACTAGAGCAGGACAGCACCAAAGAGCCTAGCAAGAATCATAGCCAATGCTGGTAGTTAGGAAGCAAAGCTTTCCATGCACTTAACTTGCTGCTTGTTAGTTTCCTCTGGAAAAATGCAAACCTAAATTAATGATTAATTGCACAACCCAAAGCTCTCACCCGAACATCCTTTAGACTATGAGTGACATTCCTTTGCCACTTAATAAAAGCTCACCAAAAAACCTCCCAGCATTGATAACATCAGCCTTCATGATGTGCCGCTGGACTGACCTCAAGTCACCATGTCTGAGGCCTGCTCTTAACCCCAGTGTAAGAAAACACTTCACATATGACCTGCTGATTGATTTACAGTACAATGAGAGGACAGTGGATTAACAGTGTGCATTGCTGGAACCGCTTCCAAGGTAGAAAACAAGCTCTGGCTTTTTCAGATACACATGTGGGAAAATTCGGCATCAAGATCCTGCTCAAAAGTTCATTTGCAATTTAAACTCAAAGGGTGCATCTAACATTGCAGTGGGGAGGTGGAATTCTCAGCTTGGGCACACGTACGTGCACTAGCTTTGATTTACCTAGCACGCTAAAAATTGCACTGTGGCCGCAGTGGAATGGGTGATGACTCGGGTTAGCCGTCCAAACACGATCCTATCTGAGAACCTAGGTACGTACCCTGGTGGCTACGCGTTCCACTGCTATTTTTAGTGTGCTAGTTCGATCGAACTAGTGCATGTACATCTACCTGAGCAAGGAACTACACCTCCTAGCTGCAGCATAGCTGTATCCACAGTGTTTTCTAACCGTAAACACATTCAAAAGTATTCAGAGATTTCAAACACCCTGAACTTTGCTAGAGTGGCAGGCTTCCTGCTCACACAGCCAATCAACACTGGCCAGAAACCCCCGTATTTTCCATTAATATTTATGTTAGTTTAAAGCTGAGCAACTTTTTTGGGGTGAAGGGGAGGTAAAATAAGCAGAGAAAGGACTAGATTGTTCTTTGCTCTTCATGGGGCACAAGGGGATGTGGTAGAAGGTTCCTTCATTGTTGTAGTGGCTGGGCACAATCCCACTGGACAGCAGAGACACTGCAGAAAAAAAAATAGGAACCGAGCCCAGAATACATCGTAACATTGG
Organism: Chrysemys picta bellii; assembly: GCF_011386835.1. Lineage (NCBI taxonomy): Eukaryota > Metazoa > Chordata > Testudines > Emydidae > Chrysemys > Chrysemys picta. The sequence goes on along the minus strand of NC_088809.1, from coordinate 7,203,656 downwards.
GCCAATCCCAGCTCCCAGTTACAAAGGTGTCAGTGTGGATTCACCCCACTGGAATGAGCCTGGATTGACACAAAATGTAACTGGGAGCAGAATCTGACCCACTGGGGAGCAATCTGAGGCAATAGGGTGGGGTAGGCCCCCACTTAAATAAGTCACAAACCTTAAGTGGCTGAGGTTTGCTTGAGAGGTTTGCAAGCTTTTGTGAAATGTAATGAAATCCCAAACCTTGCCAGGTGCACCTGCTCTTCAGGGTTCTGTTTTCAAACTCTTCCATTGCCCTGCTCAGGATTGTGATTATGGAGCTATTTAACTTATGCTTTTTAAAAAAATATACCAAGCCGTTAAAGTTCTAGAAGCCTGCTGGAGGCAGAGGAGACACACACCCCATACTCTTATCATAGAGACTGGTGTGTGTGTTTTCACCTAGATACAAAATAAAAAGGCACCCATGCTAAAAGTAGATGGTTTCTCTTTGTGTATGGAAAGCATAGGAAGTGGCAGGTTTAGGAATCTGTTTGGGTAGCTACTGCAAAGTAAACATTTTAAATGAAAGGTTTAAAAAAATGAAAATAAAATGGAAAACACGCAGAAGTGATGAGAAACATCTGGGGAATGAAACAAGAGGGAGACCTGAGACTTCTTTTCGTACATTTTGTGATGTAATAAAATATTGTACCATGGGAATGTTCTCCTAACAGAATTATTTATTGTCAAACATCATAATGTTACCAACTTCAATTCTGCTGTTTCATTAACAACATTCATGTTGGTGGCTGGCTGGAGACTGACACCTCATGAGTGGCATAATCATCAGTGCATTCTAGGTGTCTTCTTCCAACAAAGGAACATTTCCTTACCAGAGTTCAGATATCAGGTATCAAAGTGGTGTTGGCCTGAGCCCTTTGATGAAATTAGGACACCAAATTAAAGGGAAGGTGATTTCCCTGCCTCTGGTGACATTCCCCCCCCCCTTTATGAATAGCACAGAATAATCCCTGCCAGAGATTACTTTTGCCCCTTGGAGATCATTAAAGACTTTTGAAAAGAATTTTTTTCCCCTTTGGAATGTATCAGATTGCTTCAAATGCCAGGTCCTTATTTTTATTTTTTCCCTAATCCTTGTTGATTCTCTCCTTCCCCCCTGTCCCCACATTTCCAATCATACCAGCTGAATGCTATGCTATACGATTAATATAATCAGTTTATTTTTCAGGGGCTAAGTACAGTATAAACATTTCCAGCACGTGGCACTTAATATAAAAGTTTGTCTTTCAAGTGGCATTGCTCCTTTCCTTGGTCAGGAGAAGGGGTTCCTGTTGAAATGGGAAGATGCAAAGAAAATAGATTGCCCTGCACCCAGAATCTCTAAGATCATGTGCACTTCTAGTTCATGGGTGTTCATCACAAATTAAGTGGGAAAAAAGCAGATTTGATATTTGTAGGGATATCAAAGACTATCCAGAGCTATAATTAATGACAACAAACATTTTGGAGAGGATATTAAACGTCATGCGTCAGGGATTAAGCCAATCTCTAAATTTTAGAAATCAGGGTGAGACCCAATGCAAGGGACAGATCATATATCCGCCCATGTGGGGCTCTTACTCCTTCCTCTGAAGCGTCTGGTCCTGGCCACGGACAAGAGACAGGACCCTGAATTGGATGGAACTCAGGTCTGATCCACTCTGGCAATTCTATTCCTTCTTTGGAAATTCCTTGTTAAAATATTGATAGCACTTCACTGAAGTATCAGCTACATTGCCTTACTGAATGCCCATTTCTTCTTCTGTCTCAGCCAATCTACTCACATCATGCCTCATTCATTTATATTTTTAAGTGTTAATGCCGCACTACTGCTAATAAAAGACCATATAAATGTTCTATTTCCACCCCCCACCCCCATTGCTTTTTGTGGCTTGAAATGCTGCCTTTTGCTGTTTTCTGAGCTGGTGAACTTCCTCTCTTGAAAGACAAGTTTAGGACTTTGTTTGTAAAACCAGTGTCAGACTTGCCAGGAATGTGTGACCTCCACTCCGCACACCCGTGTCTGATATGGCAATCCTGCTAAAATATGCAGAGAGCAAATCTCAGCTGGTAGGACAAGGATGTGAGGGAGACTGGCGATTGCTCACACTTCTCTAGTACTTTGAAGAATCCACATCTTCATCAGAAGCACCTCCCTGACACAAGCTGGGCTGTGCAGCCTGGTGAGTTGCTGGAGACTCCAGCGCGTTCCAGTCAGGAATTCTGAATTATGTATTCTCATCCAAGTCTTTCCATCTCTTAGGAATCCAACCACGCCCCCTCCATCACTATGAATAAACTACAAATAGCTACCCGTTGCTAGGAGCAGTAACTGGGGAAGCCGTGATCACGAAGGAGTTTCTGATTTAGAGCTGGGTAAAGTCTCAGCTCTGGTGGAGCATCTGTAATGATCCCACCGTGGAATCCAAGATACTCCGGTGACTGGCATGGACATAGAGTTGTAAAGTCCCACCTGCCCTCAGGAGGAACTACACTGAATAACACTGAGTTCCTGTCAAATAAGATACTCCTGTATGGAAGGATTAAGTTTTCAGGACTACACTACAAATAGCTCAGATAGCCTTGCTGGGAATATATCCCTTCCCCCGCCACCTCCCCAGTCAAGCCAAAGATAAATTGGTGTCTCCCTCAAAAAACAACCCACTTTCCCTGTTTTATTTTTTTAAAGACAAATAGGAGAAGTACATTTTGGAATCTCCCTCTGAAACCTAATAGAGGCTGAGAGGTGAGACCCTGACCCAGGTTTGCCCTGAAGTGCAGTTTCCTCTACCCCAGAAGATAACAAATTACACAAGTAAATGTCCTTTCCCCTTATCCAGTCCCACAAACTCTCCTGATGTCCGGGGGAGGTTCAAAGTGCAGCACTGCGGAGGCAGCCTGTTGGCGTTTGCAGCATAAAGGCACAGGACTCTGGATTGCGTTAGCGGGATGGCACCCGGAGGTATTTCAGAGCCATTTGGTGAATTCTGTAGCTGTTTTGAAAATGTTAGGCTCATTTATGCAAAAATCGCACCGAGCATACATTGATCATCTCAGTTGGGAGAAAAAGGGTGGGGGAGAGAATAAAAAGAACCCCATTTTTGAAGTAATACATTTGGAGAATCATCGTCTCCATCAGACAATTGTAATATACAGTTCCCTGTCTAGAGGAGTTGCAACCTAATGATTACCTGGTACCATCAGACAAAGCAAGGACATCAGATGCTTCCCTATACATGAGCTGAGAGAGATTTCAGTACTGAAATGCCTTTGCAGAGATAGTAGTGTGAAATATTCCGTTATTGCTTTATGCTCATTTGTTTATGAATATTTAGCGCTCAGGAAGGCATCAGGCGGATAGCATCGGAGTAGTAGATCTCTCTCTCTCCGGAAGGACAGGTAGGGCACAGGCGGCTGCATTAGAATCTTCTTGTTCCTGTTCCTTTCTGGGACCTGACCTATCATGACCTGAAGCAGCCCCCTCTGTGGGTGCGGGGGAAATACAGCTGGTCTGCCTGATGCAGTCTTTGGTCTTTCCAAGTGTCAGTAAGGCCGTTCGTTTTGTTGTGATGTGGTATTTTTATTCACGGAACTAGACCAAAGACACCAAACGGATTATGTCCAGACTCCCCAAAAAGCCATTAGATGGCAACAACTTCTAGTCATTACTAACTCGTGACCTGGAGACCCCCATTACCAAACTCCTTATCCCTCCCGCCTCATTTGATTTCAATCCAGTGAGTTACGCAGCTAACAAGCAACTTGCCAGGGCCAAACTATTGTGAGAAGCATGTAGCCGGGGACGGGGGTGGGGTGGAGATGAGGGCAGGTCTGCAGTAGCAATGGGAAATTGATTGCACAAACTTCAGTGCCTCTGCATTCAGAATGGGCACTCGCCTACCTGCCAGGGCTCATGAACAAGCAAATCTTCTTTGCCTGTTTCATGATGGGCTCCCTTCCCAGTCTTCATAGGGCAGGACATGGTGACAGTAGCTGGGCAACACAGCAGGGCAATGACCCCAAAATGTCCCCCACAAACCCAAGATCAAACTATCCAAAACTGGTGCATCTCGATCTGAAGCTGCATAGGCAGGAAAAGGGAATATTTCCTCCCCATCCACTTCTTATCAAGCGTATGTCTGGGAGGGCTCTGCGTATGGCCATCCCACATTCAGAGATGCTCTCATGCCCTCTGACCTCTCGCCCCTCCATCAGGGGAGATCTATAGCATTTACAATCCAAAAACAAAAGAGAAAGGAGAGGAGGGCCAGAATTCATCTTCCCAGCTGACACCTACCGTTAATTAACGACTTAAAAATCAATGACATCGGGGACAGGCAGCAAATGACACCTCCATGCAGAATCTGTCTGCCTTCAGAAAGAGAAAAAAAAATATATCCGAGGACAGGTTTGATGTTCACCATACTCCACTAGATTAGGGGGAATTGAAGAAAAGGCACTCCCTCCCCATCCATCACTGTCCATTCAAATACTGTAAATCCCCCTTGATTTTTCTGTTTCCAGGCACGAGAGTGCTGTGTTTGGGTGTCTTTTGGAGGCATTGTCCTCAGAAGGAAGTAGGAAGACTGCCATGCCTTTGGCATTGAGCATATAAGGAAGGATGTGAGGGGCACCAGCAGAGAGAGAAGTTTGTAAGCCACAGAGATGTTAAATAAAGCCCTTTGGGCAGGAACAGTCTTTGTTGGGTCTTAGCACTGTGTCTAGCGGAATGGGATCCTGGCCCATGACGGGGGCTCCTAGCCACAAAGAATAATAAAACACCATAATTGACGAGCTTCTTTAACAGCTGAAGGACTTAAATGAGACCATGAATTGGAGACATTGGACCTGATTCTCTTTTCACTCATGCTGTTTTTATACCAAGGTATTTTCATTGGTTTCAGTGGAGTTACCCCCAAGTCATGTTACTGTCTCCCTCCATACCACCACTTAGGCTATGTCTACACTACAAGCACGACAGCAGCACAGCTTCAGTATTGCAGCTACTGCACTCTGGTGTAGACGCTTCTTACGTAAACGGAAAGGGTTTTCCCATCTCTGTAGTTAATCCACTGCTCCAAGAGGCAGTAGCTAGCACAGGCCCTGACTTTCCAATGTACTGTGTGTGCGGGGGGTGGGGGGGGAGACGAGGGGGGGGATGACCCCTGGCTCTGCCCTAGCCCCCACCCCCATCCCACCTCCTCCCCCCCCAGAGCCTCCTGCATGCCATAAAACTACTGATCATGGCAGGCGGGAGGTGTGGGGAGGAAGGGGGAGGCGCTGATCAGTGGGGCCCCCGGCTGGCAGGAGGTGCTGGGTGAGGGAGGAGGACTGATAGGGGAGCTGCTGGTGGGTGCTGAGCACCCACCATTTCCCCCCCCCCCCCGTGGGTGCTCCAGCCTTGGACCACCCATGGAGTTGGTGCCTATGGTACCTAGGTCGACAGAAGAATGCTCTATGTGTCTACAGTGGGAGCTAAGTTGACCTAACTACAATGCTCAGGGTGCAAACTTTTCACAGCCCTGCGCCATGTAGCTAGGTCTAATTTTTAAATGGAAACCAGGCCTTATACCCATAGAACTAGGTATGTAAGGGTGATCAAAGTGCTATTCATAGGGCAAATGCAGCCTAGTGTGCTACAATGCAGCCTACAGCTGCCTTTACCTTTAAAGCCACAGTTTAGCTTTCTGAGACTAGACAGCCATCTTGATCCAAGCAAGTAGGCACCTCCGGTATTAAACAAGGACACGGCTGCCACCATATCCATTAGGAACAGCCCTCAGGCAAGTTGGCAACGTGGCCCTGAACTGGACAAAATTTCGTAGCCCCTGACTCTACATTAAAATGCTCACAAGGCTGAGGTGGAATATATGGGCACTTCAGGTAGACCACAAACAACTGGAGCCAATCAGCTCATAAGCATGCCATGTTTGTGTACGTGTTCCTAGTAGGACAAGAAAAGGAAAAAGAAATACCCCACAAAATATGGGCTACACCGGCAGAACTGCCACTAAATAGGGTTCCCCCCCTCCCCCAAAGTTTTCCATGCAGCTTCAACAGGCTCTCTGCAATTAAGCCAGGCTCATCCTCTCCACATATGGCAGCAATTGTGTAGTGAAGCATCCACATCTCTCTTCCATCAAATAGACTGTGACTGGGACAGGGCTGCCACTTCTGAGGAGATGAAATGTATCTAGGACCAATGAGATCGGCCGGGTCACAACCGATAGGGCAACTTTCTTGCTTGCAACAGAGAGGGTTGGACTTTGAGGAGAAATGAATGGCCTAGGGATGCTGCTGCTAAGGGCATCACAGACAAGCTTCATTGTAGTGAGAGACAGAAAGATGTATTCGATCACTGAGTCTAGACTCCCTAGCCAGGGCAAGATATAGTGCCCCCAACAGCAGACATATCACAGATTTAACTGGAACTCAGTCAGAAGGCTTGCAACTTAAATTCCTCCATAACCTACAGCACCAGTAGTTTGTTGACTTAATCTAGTTAAGACAAATTAACTCACGGTGTTCTCTTTGCCCCCAGATGAGGAGGATGCTACCCCCAGAAACTACCCATTCATAGGAAACACAAGGATCCCTCACTGGGAAAACCACACTGCAGACCAACTTTGGCATAGCTTGTGCCGGGGAGCGCCATACAGGGACAGGCCTGGAGAGCAGATGGCTTTTTAAGAACAAACCTTTTTGGAATACTAAATCTTATAGGAGCTGTAAATGTCAAATTTAAATTCATACTTTGTACCACCTTTGATTTCAAAGAGGATTACACCTATTCGCTGAAAGCAAAGCAACACCAAAGCTACATGAAATGGAATTACGACTACTTAGGCCTTTTTCTATTGCCTCTTTATATTGTTAACTCCTTCCAATTCATTAAGTCTAATCCTTATTAGGCTAAGTAACACACATATGAATAGACAGGACTGGACACAGGAGCATATGTGCCTTTTGTATCACTCCTTGGTTAATCCATAGCCCGGGGTGGGGACAGACACTGTGAAAAGTGGCTGGACTAAGCTTCTGACTGGGCCAAGCAGTGTGCCTCTCAGCAGGGAGGCAACAAGAGAGCTCTGTGATCAAGCCAACTCAATGCAGTCCGCCTCCAGTGTGTTTCTTTGTTAATCAATCTGCTGGGGAGGCCGCGTACAAAGGGTCCCATTCTGTTATGTAAATACACGGGACTTCAGCGCTCCTGCCGGAGCTGGAGGGGAACCACCTTCTTTTCAAAGTTTTGCTCATTCAACTTTATAAACACTTCGCTATAAACAGAGAACTTCACAAGCAAAGTTAAAAACGCAATCCCAGAAGGAAATTAAAAGGAGAGAGAAAGAGAATACGTACAAGCTTTGGCGTCTTTATTAGCAAATAGCTCCCACGAGAGGTTCTAAGCATGGAATTTTGACTTCATTTTTGCATCGCTATTTAAATACCTTCCTCTAAAGCGACACTCTTAAAAAGGGCTAAAAATGCTGCCCTTAGTTGTGTGCCATTGAAGGTCTTGGGAGAGTCTGTGTGTGGGATCAGACAGAACACATGCATCCTAGTTCTAAGCAGTTTTATCCCTGTTACAGTTCGGGGTAACAGCTCAGCTCGATTGTCATTTTGTCCTGCCCCATGTACTGAGCTAGGTAACTTTTCACACGCTAGCTACGGAAAAATAAAGGTCCTAATTCTCTTTTGAGATGTATGTGACTAACTGCATTGAAGCCAAAGGAGTTACACGGATGTAAGTGCGAGGGGGAATCAAACACAGTATACAAAGCAGATATTATTTATACAGCACCAGCATTTTAAAGACAATGAAGCACGGGCTTATATTGTCTCTTGCATATTGCAGCCACGAAATAAAGCCAGGAGAGGAGCTAAAGCATCTAATTCCCTGGCTACAAGGAAGAGAGTGAGATTCCGATTTACAGGGTGCCATTCAGTTTTACGACAATATCTCCTAATACAGCAGGTTTATCAATTGAGCAAAAAGGCACAACGGGGTGTGTTATTACTGGAGCCTAATCTCACGCCTGGGGTGTGTTGTGCGAGGCACAAGGGCAAAAGGCCACAGCACCATGTGATTATCCAACAGCAATGCTCAAGAAGGATGCCGTGTTTGGATTATAAAGTGGATTGGCTTGGATTTAAAATGAAACATTAATATTTGTTGTTTGGGTTTCAACTGACAATGCCTCTTCTGGTCCTAGGTAAAAAGATGAACAGCAAAGGGACAGTGGAGAAGGAGCAATATTCTTTATTTTCATTGGGTCCTCTCTCTTTACATTAAATAGTCCAGTGAGGAATTTTTTGAATGCCATGTTCCATCTGGTCAGACTTATAGGGCAGGGAACGTCTTTCTGGGTACATTTGTGCAGTGCCCAGCACAATGGAAACCCATCCTGAGCGAGGCCTGGGTGCTCCCATAACACCACCACAAGCTGAAGTGGCGAAGTTTCATGATCCCCATTTGGATTTAGTTTTTCACAGGTTTCAAAATGAAAAGCAGACATTGCTCCCCTGGCTAGAGGAGCGGCTGAACAGGTGTTCAGTAAATACAATGGTCCTTACCACAACACAACCATTGCTGTGTACTGATGATCAAATCCAGTCAGCACAGGTAGATCCCTTGGTGGCAGCTTCTTCCACTCCGTGCCACAATGAGAGCAGGGAGTGGGGGTAGCACCTAGAATACCAGCCTAGGAGGTGTGTAGATGTCTAGTCGCCATCTCTGCCCTGGACTCACTTGGTCAGCTTGGACATGGTGTTCAAATGCTCCCTGCCTCAGTTTACCCACTTGTAAAAATGGAGATATCAATAAATAATAATATGTAGCACTTTTCATCAGTAGATCTCAAAGCCCTTTACAAAGGAGAGGATCATTATCCTATTTTACAGCTGGGGAAATTGAGGCACAGAGGTGAAGTGACTTGCCAAAGGACACCCAGAAGGCATGTGGCAGAGCCATGTAAAGAACCCAGATCTCCTGAGTCCCAATATAGTGCTCTATCCACTAAGCCACTCTGCCCCCATAGTGCCCAGCTGCCCCACAGGTGTGCTTGAGGCTTAATGTAAGAAGCTACTTGAGATGCTGGGTGCCTAGACACTCCCCTGATTGGCACAGGATACGAGTGAAGTTCTCATTGTTGTCATAATGGAGTCAGTTCTCCCCTGGCTGCCCTATGCACCTCCCATTAAGGCCGACGCACTCGATGGGCACGTGCCTCCCATTCAGCAAGAGACGATGACCCTATGGGTTGTAATTAGCACTCTTCAAGAGGCAGAAGTTCCTGTCCGTTGTTGTTTAATTACTGTGTCTCTGCCACAATAGACGCTGAGCTTTCCCTATGACCCCTCTCTCACTCTCCCTGTCTCTCTCTCCCAGGGCCCTGAGTGACACTGGGAAACATGGAGCAACTTCTTAATTAATTGGGCTAATTAGCCTCCTAGATGACTGGACAGCTGGACCCTATCGCCGATGTGATCTCATTGTGAAGGGAACAATCAAATAACAGTTTGTTGCTTGAGAGTTGACAAAGTCTCGGAACTGCCCGCGATCTGGATCATTTAACCTTACTCCCTTGAGAACACTGTAAAGGATGAAGATGTTTTCCCTTTGGCTAATGAAATCCGCAGTAAGACCGGAGCATTATTAGACAGCGCCCGGTAGCCTTGTCATAGGTCAAGGTGTCCTTTCGAGCACTCCCCCGTTTTCCAGGGTTTATAACATGGCTGTTAAACTTTGCTCTGGTCTAAAACCTAGCAGGCCAGGTCTTGGCCCTGAAGCATAACTCTTAAAACATTCAAAAGGCTTTGCCTGTTTTTAACCCTTTGAATCCTTGGGACTCCCATGAAGCTTGATTTTCAAAGATATCAAGCACGCAATGAAGCTGGTGAGTGGTGGGAATTCAGCACTTCTGGAATTTAGGCCTGGTGGGTATGTTATATATGCTTGTAGATAATTTTTCTCTATCCTTCTTTTATAGGTAAAAATATATGAATATAAGAGCTCTTCTTAAGCATTCATTTGTAAAGTCAGCTCTGAAGTCCACTACTGACAGCCCTGAGTCAGCCACACAATTAGGATCCACCAGATACTTCGTTCGTTGCCTCATATATTTTCTTGTTCCATAGCACCACTTCCCTTCTGATCTAGAAAATACTAGCACCACAAGGGTTAACCTAAATCATTTGCTGGGTGTTTTTTGTAATTCTCAGAATAGAACAGGTTGTGTGCGCTTTTCTGCCCTTGGAGAGCTCAGAAGTGCCTTTGATTTACAATGGGAATTTGGGGAGTGAGGAATCCAGATTGAGGATAGTATGAGAAAAGAAACAATGAGACAGAGTTAATTTTCAAAAGCAGCAACTATGCCAGGGTACTTTTAAAATGTTTGCATGAGACTGTGCATTACGGGTCACCGGATTTTATAAAGTGCTTCAGTATGGATCTATGCAACAGGTATTCAGAACCCACAGACTTCTACCACAACCCCATGCATGCCCCCAAGGGCAGATTTTGGCAGGAAACATCAGTAGACAAAAACAATGTATTGTCTTTTTGATGAATTTTTGCTAGAAGAAAATCCTTGTAGAAGCATAAAGTGGGATTCTTTCACCCTGCCTGGATGCTTTCCTTTGGGGCTACAAGATGCCTTTCCCCAAAGGATATGCTTTTAAAGCGAATTGTGAATGAAGAGCATCCATCTACAGATTTAACAAACAAATAAGCTTGGTGCATTTTGGAAGCAAATTCTTAACAGCTGAACAACGCTGCAGGAGGGGAATGCTAGAAAGCCACAGTAGGTTGGCAGGCTAGAAGCAAAGAAACAACCATTAGCCAACTGGGTAGCAGGAGTACCATCAAAGATGGCTATTCAGTGTGGAAACAAGCACAGCATAAGAAACAGCTTCCATAGGAAGAAGGATAGGAAGGCTTCACCTAGACCAGGGGTCGGCAACCTTTCAGAAGTGCTGTGCCGAGTCTTCATTTATTCACTCTGATTTAAGATTTCGTGTGCCAGTCATACATTTTAACGTTTTTTGAAGGTCTCTTTCTATAAGTCTATAATATATAACTAAACTATTGTTGTATGTAAAGTAAATAAGGTTCTTAAAATGTTTAAGAAGCTTCATTTAAAATTTAATTAAAATGCAGAGCCCCCCGGACCGGTGGCAAGGACCCAGGCAGCGTGAGTGCCACTGAAAATCAGCTCGCGTGCTGCCTTTGGCACACGTGCCATAGTTTGCCTACCCCTGACCTAGACTATCAAGACAACTGTTCTGTAGCATGGCTGTAGCCATACTGGATTATAACACAATTTGGCTTGTGCGTTGTAACCAAGCTTTAAAAAAAACAACAACAACCCCAAACACTTGTCTAGCATGGGAGAAGCCCAACATGATTTAGCTTCTTCCACAGTGGCTGGCCAAACTTTTCTAAGGGCTAAATAAAAAGATAAACCAGCACTTTCAAGGCTAAAACATGCACTCTGGGGCTTGGTCCATGGGAAGATACGAACTGGGCAACTCACTACTCTTCAGCATTTAATGTCCACCGCATATCCAGGAGCGGCGCCAGGGTTTTTGGCGCCCTAGGCGGGGGTCCTTCCGCGCTCCCGGTCATCGTTGGCAATTCTGTGGCGGGGGAGGGGGGTCCTTCCGCCCTCCCGGTCTTCGGTGCACTTCTGCGGCGGGTCCTGGAGTGAGTGAAGGACCCGCCGCAGAATTGCCACCAAAGACCCGGAGCGCGGAAGGACCCCTCACCGCCGAATTGCCGCCAAGGGCGGCAAAATGCCACCCCACCAAATCCTGGTGCCCTAGGCAACTGCCTAGGTTGCCTAAATGGACACGCCGGCCCTGTGCATATCCCAAGAGGTTATGTAGCAGTATAGAAAACATGTGGGCTGAGATTTTCAAAGCCACATATGGGCTTTGGATGCCAAATCCCTTTTCTGATTTTGATAATCTTAGCCATTGAACCCAGCAACTGTCACGCAAGGACAGTCATGCAAGCCACTGAGCAGTCAGGTGTCCTGCAGCCATATGGAATTGCAAGGGGAGTGAATGGGAAAAGATAGCAAGTAGTCAGAGCAGCAAAGAACATTTTTCCAGAGTTATCCTTTTTTGGTGTTAGAGAAATCTGGAGGCAACCAAAATTCAGACACATCACCCATTATTCCATCAGGGCTGATCTACTCAGTTGGTTTGTTCTCTGTGACACGTGCTGCAAGACCAGGCATTCAGCTTCCGTGAGGCCTGTTGGGTTTCTCCAGTACAATCTCCTTCATTTAAAAAGGCATTGAACTGTATGTGCTCTCACAGGAGCAGAGAACGACTAGACGAGCTGATGCACTGGTGATCTGTATTTTCAGGAAACCAAACTTCAGCCAAGCAACCCAACAGATTACCAGACTTAAAGGTCAGAATGGACCTATTATCAATCAGTCTGACCTCCTGCATGACACAGGCCCGAGAGTAAGATTTGCATCAATCCCCTAACTTCTCTCTGAGCTACAGTATCTCTTTTAGAAAGACATCCAGGTCAGATGTAAAGACTTGCAAGTGAGGGAGAATTTTTTTTTATTACAATGGTTAATTATCCTCACTATTAAAAATGTGTCTTTTATTTCTAGTCTGTATTTGCCTCGCTTCAGCTTCCAACCACTGCATCTAGTTAGGCTTTTTCTGCTAGATTAAAGAGCCTCCACGATCAGAAAATCTCTTCCCCCATAAGTCTTGGTAGACCATGATCAAGTCACCTTTTAAACTTCTCTTTGATAAAATAAAGATTGGTGTGAGCATCTTGGCCCCAGGCATAGGAATATTCTAAGTTATTATTTGTAGGATGGTAGCAGATAGTAATTCCAATAAGGCACTGCTGTGATAGACATTGTACACATAATATGATACAACATGAAAAGTCTATTATTGCAATTATAAGCAACCCAGCCATCCTGACGGGAAGTTGTACATTATAAAACTTTTACATATATTATTCAAAGGATGCCTGTTAAAACATCCAGAAGATCGAACTGACTGAAATATGCCTGGAGTGTTCATGCTATTTGATGGAGAAACACTGCCACCTTAAATTTTGAAACCATGCTCTCTCTGGACAATTTTGATATAACTGTAGTCAGTCTGGCTGCTGTAGCCAGGAAAATGAGGAGAAACACAAAAGCGAGTCTCTGCCCCCCGCCCCTTTCTGTCCCTTCCAAGGGCACGTCCTTTCTGAATTGTGCTAAGCTTAACATCGAGTATTTCTGCCAGAGAGGGCAGCTGAAGTCGTTCTTTTGAAATTTTTTTGGTTTCTGAGCGATTCAAGTGTGATTCAAAGTTTGAGCTACAACAAATGGTGCCGGGGAGATATCAAGGAGCTGTTGGGTATGTCCTATACATGAGCCCACCCCAGCATCTTGGATTTTTAGGGAAGTTTGCGCAGTTCCGTATTCTCGGACGTGCTCTTATCGGTATTATGGGTCGAAGCAAAACCCTGGATCTGAATACACTCAGGCAACAGAAAAATTCTGATCCAGGTCCAAACTAGTACAATAAAATTCTGTAAATCCTAGCAACGAATAGAACAGCACACAACGGGGGTGGGGGTGGAGCCAGTCTGCAGACTAAGGAAACCATGTGCCTGGAGTGTCCCAGAAAAGTTGCTAAGCCCTGTGGAAAACAAAAACTTTCTAGATCTGTTTTGATTGCCATCGTTCAGAAATCCACTGAGGATCCCCAGAAACTATGCCATGAACTCCTGCAGCCCTGCAGAAGCAGATATTTTCCTCAGCTGTACAGCTCTTTCCAGCCTCATCAAAAACAATGGTCGAGGAAGCACAAGAAAGATTAGTAGTTAGGGACCAAAAAAAATTCAACCCAGAACAAAATTCATGTGGCTAGAGCTCCAGAGTCGTTCTTCAGATTCGGGCTGGGACTGGTGAGAATAAAGAAGCTATAAAGCAAACTGCAGATTGGAATCATTGGAGAATCAAACACAAGATTCCAGTCTCCAAATCAGTCTCCAGGCAAGAGGAGGGCTTGGAACTTCCTTTACTTTTTAAAAGTTGGGTGTTAAACATTTTAGGACTCCAAGTACTATATCAACTGCTGAATCCTAAACACGACACATGCTTGTGCATTTTGTGGGGTCAGGTGACAAAGAGAAAGTATTGACAGTAGTTGCACCGGGGAGAGAGATTCAGCATAATACTTAAATAAAAATATATAAATCTGATCTTCCACAATACTGGACGTTCTACCATACAGAACAAAAGAAAGGATTCAGTCTCCTTTCCAATGAGCCTCTCTAGCCTGACTATTGAGCTACCATTTCTCTAGGAAGGGATCAAGAATGAGCATAGGGTAGAATTTGTACCCCAGGGATAACCTCTTGGTCCTGCAGTTCCTAGTGACCGGCCTCTGATTCACTGGCAAAGCACTAAAGCTTGCCTTTTTAACTCGTGTATTTTCAACACATACAAAGAACATGGGCAACAAGGTTTTGCTATGGTCAATAATCCCTGAAATGATGTTTTCAGCAAACCTCATTTCAAGTCTAGAGTAGAGAAGTGATTGGATGAAAGGCCATTATATGACTGCTGTAATTTATTCTACAGAGAGCTAAAACCACCAATTATCTGACATGAATGACACCACTTCTTTTTCTTACCAGCACAAAGGTGCACAGTATCTGTTTCCTGAGATCTAATTTGGTCTACGTTAAATTAAACAAACAAACAATGTTTAAACAAAAGCTGGATACAAACCAGCTGGAATCATAAATACTGAGACAGAGCAAAAATTCAAAGCCAAGCCTAACGCTCCATCCTTGATTCACCTCACTGTTTTATTCTAAGAAAGAATAAGCAAACCCAACTGCTGAAAGAGGTGACAACCTGTCCCTTGAACTGCCTGGGTTGTGCTTCTTAAATCAACAGTGGGAGAACTGGCCTTTTATTAGTTGGAGAGGGCGAGCAGGAATGGAGTTGCAGGCAGGGGTAACAGAAGACAATTTCATGGAAGCTAAGGAAATGTGTGTTACACTGTCCAGAGATTGACTGTCAAGTGATGAACATTTTAGACAGTCTATCATCTTTGGTTTAGTTTTCTGACTCACTGGCTAACATTAGATCTTCGCTAGGTCAGAGGCCGAAGCTGTGTGCTTTGCTCATATGTGGAATATTTATATAGATTTTAAAAATCTATATTGATGAAGTAGGTTCAAACAACTATGGGTGACTGTTCAGTTATATAAGCACCGGAGTCATTTTCTCAATATGCCTGGGGAGCTCGCATTGATGTTAAATGGGAGCTTAGTCCCTCTTGGTAGAAACACGTGGGATTTTCATTACCCATTCTAAGATCTATGCCATTTCCCCGCTTTTTCCTGTTGAAGCCCAATTGGTCCTTACTATGAACTAATCATTTAGTGTGGGATTCATGACACCTCACACAAAGCCAGGGCAAATGGGGCTTTCATGCAGGCAGTGGGACTCAAGTGGAAGTTTTGTAGGGACAGAACAAGCAATGGGCAAGATGTGGAGTAGCCATTGTTATTTACATTAATCATGTAGTAGCCCCAAGACAGTGCAACAGCATCAGGATCAAAAAAAGAACAGGAGTACTTGTGGCACCTTAGAGACTAACAAATTTATTAGAGCATAAGCTTTCGTGGACTACAGCCCACTTCTTCGGATGCATATAGAATGGAACATATATTGAGGTTCCATTCTATATGCATCTGAAGAAGTGGGCTGTAGTCCACGAAAGCTTATGCTCTAATAAATTTGTTAGTCTCTAAGGTGCCACAAGTACTCCTGTTCTTTTTGCGGATACAGACTAACACGGCTGCTACTCTGAAACCTAGCATCAGGATCATGACTGCCAGGTGCTCTAGGAACATATTGTAAGTGACAATGCCTGCCCCAAACAGCTTCAGCCAGCCTGGCTGGGGAAAAGGGCCACCACACCTGTGCAAGGGGGGTTTGTGGTGAATGGATCAACATACTTGTGGCTGGACTGGCCACACCCCCAGCTATTAGACAGATGTGAATGATAATTGGGAACAGTTTAAGAATATTTTTCTAGATGTCCAAAAAGCCACTATCCCATAATCGAGAAAGGCGGCTATGCTGATTATATATAGGTATACAGACATTTTATTTATGAGCTTAAGCATTTAAATGACAGAATAGTTAAAGTATGGCTATGATGAAAGAAAATAATTTGATTGTAAACATATTTTGGGTTTTAAACTTGCACAAAAGTTATAATCAAGAGCCAGAAGGCAAAAGCATTTTAAATATTCTGAAAAGCCTTTATATTTACATACGCACGCACACACTTACGTCCTGTCTCCATTTTTATTGTATCATTTTTGGAGAGCAAAAAAAATTAAAAAAAATCTTTAGCCTAATACAAGTAAATATCACTGTTCCTATTTAGAGAGCGTTTTGTCCAGTAGTTAGAGCAGGTTACTAGGGTTTGCTATGCCTGAGTTTGATGTTAAATACTGTCTAAGATCATAAAGCAAGTCAGAAGCAAACCACTTAGGGCCCTGGTTCAGCAAGATTCATAAGCACATGCCTTGTGTTAAGAACATGACCAGTCCCATTTTAATGCAAGTCAGTGGGACTATACTCATATGTTTAAAGCCAGGCATATGCATAAGTACCTTGCTGAAGTGGGTTTCAGTTTATCGAAATGTACCAGGATGATAATGCTCATCAACTACACAAGGGTGTTACAAGAATTAATAGAGAGACAAGGTGGGTCAGGCAATATCTTTTATTGGACCACCTTCTGTTGGTGACAGAAACAAGGTTTTGAGCCCCACAGAGCTGCTTTTCAGGTCTGGGAAAGGTACTCTCAGCATCACAGCAAAATGCAAGGTGGAATAGTTAGCACATATTGTAAAGGAGCATTCAAGGCAGTGTGGTGAAGTTGGTCCAAGAAAAGGTATTACTTCACCCACCTTGTCTCTCTAATATCCTAGGACCAACATGGCTACAACTACACTGCATGAGAATTAATACTTAATCCAGCATTTTGAGATCTCTAAATGCAAACGCTACTAGAAATACATGGCATTATTTTTACGTGGCATTAACATTGCTGATAGCTTCAAACCAAATTTGATTTTTAAACTCTAAATCAGGGGTAGGCAACCTATGGCACGTGTGCCGATTTTCAGTGGCATTCACACTGCCCGGGTCCTGGCCACTGATCTGGGGGGCTCTGCATTTTAATTTAATTTTAAATGAAGCTTCTTAAACATTTTAAAACCCTTATTTACTTTACATACAACAATAGTTTAGTTATAGATTATAGACTTATAGAAAGAGACCTTCTAAAAACGTTAAAAGGTATGACTGGCACGCGAAACCTTAAATCAGAGTGAATAAATGAAGACTCAGCACACCACTTCTGAAAGGTTGCCGACCCCTGCTCTAAATAGCTCAAAGCAAATATCAAATCTCAAGGGGAAAAAAGGGTTAACATTTATGGGGTGGGGATGGATATTTTATATTTTTATATATATGTTTTCTGAAGTAAGTTTGAACTTATTGTCATATCCCCTATTTATCGTCAACCATCATTTCATAAACGCTAATTCCAAGCCTAAAATGAAGGCAAAGCCTTTATGGACTGCCTCAGTTCATTTAGTTCAATTCATCATAGGTTTTTTGGTGCGATGTGGGAGGGAATCCATTCATGCCATATAGTTTTTATTCCATGAGAGTCTAATAGCCTATAGTCGGTTAGGTGTGTTAAAATAAGATGAGTTGATGCGGTCATTCTTTCCTGCTGATATTTTATATCCCACTACTGATCTAGGTGGTTCTACCCTCCCTATCACTGTGACCAGTAAGAGCCTCCCAGGATGACACCAATTGGCCAAGTTCCAGCCGATTTGAAAATTAATCAAAGCTAAGTATTTTTGTCTCACATTCATCCGAAGTGACGAGTCAGGACTCCTGAGTTCTATTTCTGGGTTTATTTCCCAGCACTGCAGGAATCACTGGGTGAAGCTTTATGGTAGAAGGTCAGACTAGCTGTTCACAGTGGTCCTTTTTAGCCTTAAAACCTAGAAACTCACTATATATGATCTTGGGCATGTCGCAACCTCCCTATGCTAGTTAATCAGCTGTAAAGTAGGCACAAAATAGATGTAGAAGTAAGTTTATCCTGTTTAAGTTCTAATGTATTTTAACCCTTTGATGTAAGTTATAGAGCATGGATTATATGCTAGGCAGTCTGTGTAAGAAGCAGCTCCTGCTGGATTTGTTGTCTTACCATCTTCAGTTACCTAGACAAGTCCAATTTTTTAAATGTAATTGATTGTTTTTTTCCTTTTCATTAGTGCCATGCCTGGAGTGGCTGGCTGCTTGCATTGGCATTAGGATGGTCACCATATTGGGGTCACTGGAAGGCTGTAATTAGCAGGAAGGTAACAGCTATTTTTATGATGTGCTTTTTACATACTCACACTGAACCTTTTAACCCCTTGTCTTGATGTCCTGTTTCCCCTCGGTGGGTGGTTCAATAAATACTAGCTCTCTGGAGTTTGCAAAAGGTGGCAGCAGCAACTAATTTTAAGCTATCCTTGTTGGACCACTTTGTCCCTCTCTCCCTCTCTCGCACACCTGTATGCATGGACACACACTCTTCCTTCATCGCTGCTCTGCAACACCTCCTGGCCATCTCATGCCTTACATTTCCATGAGCAAAACCAGCAAGCCATGACCAATGATCCTTTTGTAATGCACCCACAACAGGGACTAGGATGACATTTGCCAAATTCATATCCCCTGTAGGATTTAACGGCATCCACCCACACAAAATAGGGGTAAAAGCATTTGTGGAGCTGGGAGCAAAACGCCGAGACCCGTCAGGGACTTAACTCATTAAACTTGCCCCATGTGATCCACTCCACTGTACAAAGCTCTGGAAAAGAGTTGCTGCGTATTTTGAGAGAAGAGCGTGTGTGAGCACTATGCGCCCACAAACAAGAGAGAAATATGACATGAAATAAAGAACCAACGGGGATGTGGGGTGGGGTGGGGGTGTCCTCAAAATCATTGGCTCCATCTAAGCCGGAAACTAGAGCATTTAACCTTCTGTTTGTGTTTCACAGGAAATTTTGCCTGGCTATCTACCGGGGGTCAAAACCAGGTCACCATCACCAAACGTGACAACTGCAGCCAATCACTGTAAATCATTCTGAACTGTGGTACAGCCTTTGCGAGGCTAGGCTGGCCCGAGCCCAGCCCGAACTGATATCCCTGCCACAGTGGATAATGGTATTGGGATAACTATCAGGCAGAAATAGGATTTTTGTTGTTGTTGTTTCTTTCTGAAGGATTGGGAGAAACCCAGTGCTTAAAGGAATGGATTTTGCAATAGCAAGGGCACTTCTCCATCATTATGGCCTCTCATCGGGGTTGCTATAGTTAAGGTGATGTCAGCCCCACTACAGGATTGATCTACCATAAAACTCCTGCTGGGCTAGAACTTGGCACTTAAAGTCTCCATCCAAGAGGGAAATGAGAGAGTTTAAAATGCTCCATTTCGGAGGGGTTTGAATGATAGGATTATAATTAAACATGGGGTTTTTAATAGAGATTTTCTTATGTTCCTCTGACTCAAACATAGGGGGAGTTGTTTATTCTCAAATAAAGTATCCTAGAGCATCAGGCTTTTAAGGTGAACTAAATTGATTTGGCTCATTTATAATTGAATTATTACAGTCATGAAAACTGGAGGTTGGGCTCAGTCTGCGAAGCTCTCTCCAGGTTGGGACACTCAGATCTGAAATTCTACATAGGGCCCCATGGCAGAGACCCAACCAAACGGAGATAATACTTACTCACTTCTCTCACAGAGGTGTGATGAGGATTATTGCCCTTATGGGTTTTGAATGTGTAAAGCACTCTAAATACCAAAGGCCAAATCCTCAGGTGGAGTAAGTCAGCAAAGACCCACTGAAGTCAGTGCAGCTATGACAATTTCCACCAGCTGAAAATCTAAGTATATTATTTGCTTAAGGCTCAGAATTAAGGGGGTGAGAGAGAAGAGACAGGATTCTAGTCAGGGTCTTTTTCAACCCCGTGTCTAAGGCAAGCTAAGAAATTATTTCATAATTGGGAAAAAAAAAGGGGGCCAACAGTGAAGCAAAGTGTTTTTTCCTCTTTATCCCTATAGACTCAAGCCCTCTAGTTAGCCCAGGCCTTGTCTACACTACCAGGGTAAGTTGACCTGAGTTACGCAACTTACGAGAATAACGTAGCTGGAGTCGACGTAGCTTAGGTTGACTTACTGTGGTGTCTACACTACACTGGGTCAACAGGAGAAGCTCTCCCGTTAACTTATCTTATGCTTCTTGTTCCGGTGGAGTACTGGAGTTGATGGGAGAGTGATCTGCGGTTGATTTAGCGGGTCTAGACCCACTAAATCGACCCCGGTGCATCAATCACAGCAGTGTCGATCCCCGGTAAGTGTAGACATGCCCTCAGTGCAAGCTTTCCTACATGTGCCTTAAACCAGTTCTGCAAGGATCACCTCTAGAAAAGAATAAGGCATTTGTTCCACAAAAGCTTTCACTCCTCAGCCTTTTCTGCTGAGATTACAGTCAAAGGTGATAGTTGTTACCATTTGAGGTGGATGTGAGAGGGACACCTCTCCAGCTATGAAGTGGACTAAGACAACAAACACATTTCAGTCCGTATTAACCTGAACTTACTAAGCAAGAAGTAGTTAAGGATCTATCTGAATTACTGTGTGCGCGATTGATGTGTGTTATGCAACAGTTCTGGTTGTGTGTGCTGTGATGTTGTTTGCCAGCAAGGTAACAGATAGAATTCTTTTCACAATAGATTTACACACACACACACACACACACACACACACACACACACACACACACAGAGTGAGGCATCCCAGGACACATCTGTCATTGTTCTTCTGTATTCATCTGGCCCATATTGCACATCCTTTCCCTTCAGCTCATCATTTGTGCATTAGTTTGCAGATTAGTTCAGAGCTGGCCCCATTTTCTCTGCCCCCTGCTGTAAGTTGTTAATGGAAGATTTGTACCAGCAAAACTACACAGAGCCTGTGTGCTCAGGAGATTTCCACTTAAACATAAAGTTTGCAGCAGGAGAAAGTGGCAGAACACAGATTTCCCTACATCTGCATGGAAGGCAGAAGGATGGTTTTCAGGAAAAGGCAATGGAGTGAGACTCCGAGCCCTGGGTCACTTCACAGCTCTGCCAGGCTACCTGTGGAAACTTGGACTAATAATCTTTCTGTACCTCAACTTTCGATCTGTGAAATGGGGATCATACTTCCCTGCCTCCCAGGCACGTTGATGATGAGGGCCATTAAAATATCTAAATAGTAGAAATGTAAAGGAGAATCTGTTATTGACTCACTTTGGTGCTATATGAAGGCTTCAGCATGAACCACCCTCATCACACTGTCCAGCCAATGAGGTCTGAAAGGCCTGGAAGATGTATTCACCCTACTGTCCTTCCTCACCCAGTGCAGAAGTCAAATCCACAGCGCTGCAAGGATTCTTGTTGCTTTCATAGATTTTCAGGGCAGATCATGCTATTATAACTACTCAGGCTGATCTCCTGCACAACACAGCCTGTACAATTTCACCCAGTGACTCCCCTCTGGGACTTTGAGCCAAGAATCCTTGGATGCAAAAATATATCAGCTGTTGGAGCCTCTCCATTATCCACGATAAGCTACTCTTTCCAAGGCCTTCCAGATCCTCTAAGGCCTCAGGCAACTAATGAGCAAGACCATCAGCATTCTCCTCTTCAGAGGACAGTTCCAAGTACAGCCTTCAATAGAACTAGAAACAGATATTATCTAGCATGGGTTCATGTTATTCTCTCTTCCCATAAAAGAAGAATAGTATAATTCTTTACACTCCTCTTGCATTTTTCCTCCAGTGCTCTCAAAGCATTTAGCAAACTCCAATTAAGCCTCAGACTAGATCCATATGATGAAGCCAAGTATTTTATCCTCACTGTTCAGATGAGGAGACTGAAGTGCAGAGATGACAAAGGGGAGACTTACCTACAAAGACGCACACCTCCTTCTCCTAAGTATCTGGTTACTCACTACAGCCATTCTCCATACATTACCACCTGTTCATTTTTCTCTCAAAATAAAACCAATTGCATGGGCTACAGTTACTCACTAGCTCTGACAATTTCTCTGGACTGAGATGAGATTTTTGCAAGTTGGCTGAAACTTTAGTGGAGGGAAGGTAATTTCATAATCTCCTTATTATTAGTTTATTTGTGTTCTCATAGGGCCTCAGTCCCCCACAGTGAAAGGCTCTGTACAACTTGCACCCAGCATCTCCCACCCCTCATGGAACTCAGAGTACTAAAAGGAACAGTGGGGAAAAAGCAGGAAGGGATTTTAAGTCCCTGACTGAGCTATCTAGTCCATGTTCATCATTAAGTCCCAGCTCTCTGATTGATTAAAGAGAGATTCAATAAACAACAAAAACCTTGTTCTTCTTGTCTGGAAGCCAAGCTTTCAGGAGGTGAAAACAATGCTACCGTTTGCACCACTTCTTTGAGAAGAACGGGTGATGGGTAACCTCACCAAACCCCTCACAGCGAGCCGCTCACTTCTGTATGTGTTGATTAGCTGCTAGACAGCAGAAATGGACTGGACCTGGACTATGCAGGAATTCTTAGGCTTCCGAGGAGGACTGTATGCCAGGCCAAGGGTGACCCTCAAAAGTGGGCAAACCTGAAACAACGTTACACTTTCCGGTGGGTCAGGTCCTTTTTCTTCTCTTGCTCTGTTCTTTTCTCTCACTGAGGTTTGCACGGGTCTAATGAAAAAACAAGGCAGGCACTGCGTTTACCTTCCCTGTCCTGTGCCCGAAAGGCAATTGAGTTCCAGTGACCCCCATGGGCTTATGTCAGAGATAGTCTTGAAAGCGCCACTGAAATGAGATTGCAATTTCTTTGCTGGGTTTTGGTTGGTTGAGCTTAACTATCTTGGGGGAGAAAGGGGGTAGATTTATTTTATTTGGGGTGATTTTTAATAGAATCATCTCAGGAAACGTTTCACCAAATTTTAATAGTTTTCTTGTTTCTTCCCCCCACAGTGATGGGCAGTGCCCACAAGAACCGCTTTAGATAGCGCCTGCTCAGATGGACAGTCCTTCCCTCACATAACTAATTTCCTTCTCTGGGCAGAGCAGAGGCAGACGTCCAATGTACCCACAAAGAAGGCTGAGTCTTCTAGTGGATAGATAGCAGGATGAGAAACCCGTTATTTAGTCTTGATATTAGTGTAGAGCCTAGAAAGTCACAACCATTATTGGGGTCCCATTGTGCACCCCAGAGGGCAGGGGGTGTCCCTGCCCTGAGATGTTTACATTGTAATAGACGAGACAAAAAGGTAGGATTGTGATCCCCGCAGAGGTGAAAGTAAGCTGGTATGCGCCGGTATGCCATACCAGACCAGCTTCCCCAGGCGGCAATTTAAAGGGCCTGGGGCTCCCAGCAGCAGCTGGAGCCCCGGGCCCTTTAAATTGCCACCAGAGCCCCGCTGCTGGAGCCCCCAGGTAGCGGCAGCGGGGTTCTGGCAGCAATTTAAAAGGCCCGGGGCTCCGGCCGCCACTACCGCCCCAGACCCTTTAAACCGACTCCAGCAGTGGGGCTCTAAAGGCCCCGCCCTTCCAGTGGAGGCCCCACCCCTTCCAGTTGAGGCCCCGCCCCCTGCCCAGGACTCCAGAGTACTGGTAAGTCCTTTAAGTTATTTTCACCCCGGATCCCCGTTATACAGATGGGAATCTAAGGACACAGCGAGTGACTTCCCAAGTTGACCCAGCAAGAAACTGAACCCAAAACCCCTTAGTCCCAGGCCAACCCCATCCTCCTCTCCCTCCCCGGGACTCATGGGTTGCATTCTGGACACGGCCAATTGACTCGCTGTGTGATCTCAGGCGACTGGCTCTGTACCTCAGTTCTCTTATCTATAAGAAGGAAAATTTACCTAACTCCTTGCTCCCCCCTATAAGCTCCCATGTGGAAGACCCCCCCCCCAAAGTAGGGAATAATCTCAAAATTCCCTGATTCTTTCTGTGACAGTGCGCTCACTGTCTCTACAGTTCAAACTGGCAGCAAAACGTAGACAGAAGTCTCAGCTTGAACTCCACATTCAAAGTTAAATCTGGACATATTTCTCCTCATCCAGCAACTATGCTCCTAAAAAACCTACTAAACATTCCTAATGTGCATTGCTAACTACATATTGCACCTCCAATCATTTGTATGACAGAAAAGGAACCTAATCCTGAATCTGAAAAACTATGTGATGGAGGATTTACAGTATTAGAAGGCAAACAGTGGCAGGTGTAATTAGGAGAAAAATTTGTCATGCTCTTGACTCTAGGAGAGAATGAAAGGTCTGGAATAGCAAATCTCCCAAGTGTTTACCCAATGTGAGCACACACAAGATGGAAAGCACATTTCCAACCACAGACAGATTAATATTTGATGCCAGAAAGAGAAATGCACGCTGTTCATGTTTATTTAGGATATTGTGAAATACAGTGAAATTTGCAATTTTATTGGATTCGGAGGTTCTGTATTTTTGAAAAGTCCTAAGCAACTGTACGTTGTATAAGAGGCACATATGTTAGTAGTTTAGACATGCCAGCTGCAAAAAATAAGAGGAGAGATTTTTTTAAAAGAAAAAAAATGTATATAAAAAGATCAGCCGCAGGATAAACTGGGAAAACTCCACTGAGCTTTGTGTGTCTCTTAATATTAATTTTAGTGGCGTATGGCTGACACAAAGGCAAATTATATCTAGGTTACTTTGTCAGTCACTGAAACTCTGAAACCTGGTATTAAAGTAACACACCCTTTAAATGGATTATTCTGGCACACAGCTGTTAGGAATATTTTGTTCTGCCCAAAGATGACATATTTCATGCACAAACCAAGCCAGAGACTTGCATGCCTGTTTCAACAAGGTTTCCAACGTTGGAAGTGGTTGCTGGAACTTTACAAGATGACCACATTCGTCATACAGTAATTAGGATCCATTCAACACCCATTAAAGCCAATGATTTTGTGGCGGGTGCTGGCACTATTGTTCCACTCTCACACTAGTGTTATTCTTCTGCAGAACGGTAGCAGAATTTCAGGGCTTTGCAGGTCAGTTCCCCAGTATAAAAAAAATTCCCCACAGTGACATGGAATCTGGATATATTCTATGTGTAACCTCCTTGGTCCACTTACATTCACCAGTCCTGGAACAGAGATGGTCACAAACAGCAGGTAGAGAGTCACCTCTTCCAGAAATCACAGCCCAAATACCAGTGGCCCAGTTCCCAGAAAGCATTCCAGGAAGCCTATCAGTCCTAAGCATTGCCTCTACTTAGAGACAAAGGGAGATAGCAGACTCTCCTGCTGCTTGCCAGAGCATGTCTCAATGGACTCTTGCATAAGCTAACAGCAATGTTGTCTGTCTTCAAAGAATGAAAACTTGCACACTAAGAAAAAGAAGATATAAAACTGTATGTAACAGCTGGTGATACCTGCCCTAACAACGGAAAGGCTCCAATTGACTTCAATGGGCACTGGCTTTCACCATAACAGAATAAGGGTCCTTATACTGTGACTTAAAGAGAGTTTTCTGTACACTATGAACCAGCTGACAGATCTTACAGTAACTCTAAAGAACAAGGCCAGCCATGGTTGCACTGCCAGTATGGATAGGTGAATGAAGTCCGATCAAATAAGAACTGACTTGAGCCATCACTCATCACTGGAGGGTCTTGTTAGTTTCCATTTTGGTACTACTCTACACATTGATTTTGGCATGGGAATGGAAGTGGAAATCCTGAAACAACACAAGAAGGCTATTTGCCTTTGTGTTCCCAAGACCATATGAGTACCTTCATTATTCGTATTACTTCTATAGCATCACAATTGTGCATAGCATTTTACAGGTATTTAAAAAAAACCATGAGCTGCTATGCAAACCTGGCTGTGAGACTCAATCCTAGCTTGTGGTTGTCCTGTCAGCCAAGTCGTTGGAACAGACCTCGGATGTGCTTGCGCTTGTACAGCCAAGACAGAAGGAAAACTCATTGGTTTTCCAATGAGAAGACGTGATCTAGCAACTAAAAAATAAACATAATTCCTAGCTGCACAGCCCAGTAGATCAGCTTTACAGCAGGTTGAAATTTTTTCAAATTAAAGATATTTAATCAAAAATGGCCTTTTTAAAATAAATAAAATAAAAGCAGCATGGAAACATTTCATTTTAAAAAATGTTCAGGGGTTCCCCCTCCAATGAACCCTCCAACGTTCCCCCTCCAATGTTTTTCTCCCTGTTTTCAATGACAAGATAGAAAAGAGAGGAAAACGCCACGATGTTCAAAATAATAAATATGGGGTAAACTCATTTATTTTTGAAGACTTATTTAAAATTTGTGAATATTTTCCCCTTAGTCAAAAGATTCCCTCTTTTGTGCACTTACTGCTATTGGCATCTCCTACTACTTACTGCAACTAATCCATTTATACCGCGCGATTAGAGAAGCACAGACTGGGAGCCAATATTCCCAATTAAGCCAGGACCTCACTGTGCACCTTTATGTACCCACGGTGTCTCATTTTACCCATCTGTAAAATGGCTATAAAATATTTACTTGTCTCACTGGAGTGTTGGAAAGCTTAATTCAATGTTAGTAAAATGCACTGAAAACCTACGACAAAAGGTTGATAGATACAAAGTACTAGTATTATTATTTCAGTGAGCAGCTATCAGAGGAAAGTAATTAAACCAACATTCACTCACTCAACTACGGAGAGCATGAAAAGCAGAGAGACCTGCATGAGAGTGAAGAAAGTTTGCGGAAGACTAGGGTGACCAGATGTCCCAATTTTATAGGGACAGTCCTGATTTTGGGGTCTTTTTTCTTATATAGGCTCCTATTACCCCCCACCGATTTTTCACATTTGCTGTCTGCTCATCCTACGGAAGACAGTCGAACTCAAACGGAAGCGTAGGGCTGGGTCCCAAACTCTCACCAGAACGAAGAAGCCACCAGCCAAACATCTGTCACCACCAGTGACTTCCCACCATTCGCCTGATCATTTCAGAGGATGATGGATGACGATAACTCATTGCTGGGAGGCAGCACAGTCCAGAGCTTTGGATGGGAACATTGTCTCATTGTTTCCTTGCACTCCCCTGTCTGTCTGTCTGTCTCCATCTGTTGTCATACTGAGCTTGTTACTTCTTTGGGCTGTGGACCTTCTATTTGTTCTGTGTTTGTGCAGCACCTAGCACAACGGGGCCCTAGTTCATGACTGGGGTTCCTAAGCACTATTGCAACACAAATAATAAATACAATAAGAATAATGGGGACAAAGAGACCCATATTCTACTCCTATTGCAGCACGTTGGGCAAGCCACTTGACCTCTCTGTGCCTCTGTTTCCCCCCCTCCCTTTTGTTGATCCTGACTATTTAGATTGTAATTATTTTGGAGCAGGTAGTGTGCATGTACACATATGCATGTACACGCAAGCACAATGGAGACACGGCCTGGATAGGGGCCTCTAGGCAATGCTGTGCTACTAATAATTACCTGAAAAGACAGTTCTGCATTATCTATCTCCTTGCATATTACAGGACTCCGCCCTGCAGCATAGCCCTTACTGAAAGCTATACAACATATCCAAGTGCCAATGAAGAGTGACATGAGCAGAGCATTGTTCTGAAATAAATACCTACCAGGCGAGGAAGGAACACAAAGCTCGCTCCCACCCACACAACTTTTGTCTGGAGACGTTTCCTGGTTAGTATATTAGCATCACCTGGATCTGTGACTGCAAGAGAGGGGATACGCGACTCTCCCGCTCATCAGGGGGCATGGGAAGAGATGATCTGACAGCTTCCCCTATTTCCTTCTCAGCCCACATAAGAGGGAAAAGGAAAGAGTATGACTCCCGCTGCCCCCAGTCCACACAAGGAGGATGTCCTGGGGCCAGCAGAGCAGAGATTCTTGTATGTCATAGCCCCATGGTGCCCCATTGGCACATAGAGAAATGAGTTTCAGAGACAGATGTAGTCTCCAGTGTTCAAGGAAGAATAGAGGGAACTGGAGACGAGGAATACTGGGGATGGGAAGAAGTAATGAAAACAGGGAGAAAAGTGGGAAAATACAAACTGGAAAATGAATTGAGGAGGAAGGTAGTATCTGAAAAGAAAAAAATATCTTCAAAAGAAGCGAGAAAAGAGAATGAGCAGAAAAATCTTAAAAGGTATAACAAATTAGATAAAGGCAATAGACTGAAAAAGGCACAGGGGAAACACACCAAGACGCTGTGGATGGTAGTGGGGGAAAGTGGAACGAAGGATGTGAAACCAGATAAACAACAAAAATGAAGATAATATAGAAAGTTTGCTACAATAAAATGACCAAATGTACACGCATGTTCAACAGCCCCTATTTGTAAGAACAACTGACCTAAAATGGAAAGCCAGGGGTCAGTCCCCTATTCCATTGTGAAAAGAGGCACATTTCACTTCTCTTAAGAAGCTTGAAATATGAGCACCCAAACCAATTAATTAACTCATTCATCCCTCGAAGGCCACCCAGGGACAGGCATTGCATTTGTGTATTGCCCGATCAGGGCTTCCAATTTATTCTCTCAATAGTTTTCAACATACGTGGAACCAGAGGTAAGAATCTTTAAGTCTGTGAACTTCAGGGAAAAAATATTAAGAAAACAAAGGCTCTCTCTCTCTCTCTCTCACACACACACACACACACACACTCACACACGTAAAATGTATATACCTAGTGATATCTCCTACCAGCTTTGCATGAGACAGACTTTTCTGTGAACCCCATGCAGCTAAAATTAGTATGAAAATGGTGGTGTTTCATAAAAGAAAGATATGTGGGTGCCCGTAAGTGCCATTTTATTTCTCAGTGAGAGGATAAAGTGTTTTTTCCTACATAATTTTTGATGTAGAGGCTAAATTAGGCCTGAGAAGAGGGACAATGCAACTTTAAACATCATTAGTATTCAGCCTACGTAAGCCAACCAACAGCAGTTATGTATTTTTGCAAGTATGCATATAATTTATTGTGGAGAACACAATTTACATGGGTAGTCGATGCCTGTTTTATAGCCTCACAAATAGATGTATGAACTCAAGCATATAATGGCTCAACCAGCAGGCGCAAATACGTTCTAAATCTTCTAAATGTGCTTCACAAAAATGTAACTGAGGAATATAAAACAGATCAATTCTTGCATGTTATATATTGGTTTTTGATTTACAAATCTAATCTGGGAAATTTCTTTAGAAATGAGTGGATTTTTTTTAAAAAACTGAACTTCTTGTTTTGCAGGATTGTGCCAGTCAAATCCTAGAGGGTTCCCCTCTGCATGTCATTTTTTAAGGTTTAAAAAAAAAAATCAATGGAGAGACAATACAGCATATATTTGCAGCATTTGATTTCATAGCTTCCTATACCTCCAAGTGCTAATTTCCGAAGGAAATCCTTTCCCATTATTTACAAGCTCATAATGCACAGAGGGTGCTTTATCTCTGTTTGCCCTAATTAGCTTCCCAAAATAATGCACATCGCTGTATGGATTCTTGCACACCCTGGAAAGCTGTCAATTTCATTTCTAATTCAGGTGTGTGGGGAAGATGAAATCTGGGGGTCTGGAATAAAACACATTTCTTATGGGATGGAACAATTCCTTATAACCTCCCACCATTTTTCTCATAGTTTTGCTTCCAAGTATAGCAAATCCCCATGCTATATTTTCTCATAATGTATAGCTTGCTATTACCGCTCACGGACAATTTTTATAGAGAGGGTGCCCTGTTCAATAGATCTGTAGCGTCTCCAAGGGGAATTCACACAGGGTTTTATTTATGGTTACACTCAGCTACACCATGTTGCCAAGCGTTCCCCCTTTGGATTTGTCAAAATTATTCCTTCCTCCACCAACTCTCCCCCCCACCCCCCACCCCCTCGGCCATCATATTAGGTATTAAAGCATAAAGGAAATAGTAACCGTGCCCTGTTTAAGACTCTCGTAGCACTTTACAAACACAATATTAAAGGAAAAAACCTAAATGAGATGTTTAAATATCAGCGAGAGTGAACATTCATAAGTATAGGTTATGCTTTAAAGTACTAATGACCTAGAATCCACAGACAGACTATTGTTGCAAACTGGTCATATATTAGGAGGTTCAAATAAAGACTATTTTTCGGCTTCCAAAGGCTTCCATCATCACCTTTTCTGACATCGGACCATACACAATTAGCCATACTGTACCTCTCAGCTATCCTTCAGTTTAAATCCAAATTTAACTCCGCTTCTCACACACCGGGCACTCTCCCACACTTACTATCGTGGGATTATTTACAAACAAAACACTGAATTGTGAATCTGAGGCGACAGAAAAATATTTCTTATGCTGAAAGAATTAAATCCCACCTTGTTACGACCTTTCCTGCAGTATTAATTTTCTTGTGCGTGTGTCTCATTTTGGGTCTTTGTCCCACAATTGGGTATTGGCAGATTGAGAGGTATGCAATTAAACTAATTCATTATAAAACACATCTGGGAATAGAACTGGGGCATTCAGCTTCCAAAGCCAATCGGCTCCACCATCAAGCCTAACCAGGTCTAGGCAGCTGTGTCCTCATCCCAGCTAACTCAAAGTTCCTGACACAGCACGAATGCTGATCCAGCTCTTTTCTCAAACAAGCAAAGGTTAAAACAAAGACTTTTCCACTATATGCATTGCTATGGTAATAACCAAACCTTCCTACTTCAACTACACAGAATGGAGCAGTGACCTGGAAGCGAAGATGTGCAAAACATT